>NW_006922317.1:866004-866654 GCF_000298275.1 Orycteropus afer afer | reverse complement strand
ATCCTCACTTTCAGCAAGCAAAGTTGTATCATCTGTGTATCTCGGGTTGTTAATGATTCTTCCTCCAATCCTGATGCCACGTTTTTCTTCATATAATCCAGATTCTCAGATTATTTGCTCAGCATAAGATTGAATAAGTATGGGGAAAGGATACAACCCTGACACACTGCCTTCCTGATTTTAAACCGTACAGTGTCCCCTTGTTCCATTCGAATGACAGCCTCCTGGTCAAGATACAGGTTTCTCATGAGTGCAATCAAGTGTTTGGGAATTCCCATTCTTCTCAATGTTATCCATAATTTGTCATGATCCACACAATCAAATGCCTTCACATAGTCAATAAATCACAAGTAAACATCTTTCTGGTATTCTTTGCCTTGAGCCAAGATACATCTGACAGCAGCTATGATATCCCTTGTTACATATCCTCTTCTGAATCCAGCTTGCACCTCTGGAAGTTCTCTGTCAATATACTACTGCAACTGTTTTTGAATTATCTTTCAGTAAGATCTTACTTGCTTGCAATATTAATGATATTGTTCTACAATTTCCACAATCTTTGGGATCACCTTTCCTTGGAATGGGTACAAATATGGATTTCTTACAGTCAGTTGGCCAGGTAGCTGTCTTCCAAATCTCTTGGCATAACC
>NW_006922317.1:857025-864628 GCF_000298275.1 Orycteropus afer afer | reverse complement strand
ATACTTCGTACATTCCATGTTCCGATGATTAATGGATGTCTGCGGCTGTTTCTCTTCAATTTGAGTGGTGCCACATCAGCAAATGGAGATCTCAAAAGCTTTACCTTATCCATAGGAGTAAGGCTGGGTTTACTCAAATGATGCAGCTCTTTCCCAGTCCTATTTTGAGAGCCTGCTAACCTAACCAGACTATTCAAAAAGTTGCATGGTAATGTATCAAACAATGTTTCTTTGCTATTCATAAGATTTTCCCTGGCCAATTATTTGAGAAGTGGATGGCCTCCTCCTTCTTTCTAGTCTGTCTCAGTCTGTAAGCTGGGCTGATACCTGTGCACCATGCACATCCTGCGGTGTTAGAAACACCAGTGGCTCAGCCTCAAAACTCACATCAACACATCACCACTGTAGGACAAACTGAAAGACAAGTTTGCCTCCCTGTTGGAAACCTCTTGTACCACCCTTACCTGGGTCCCTGAGGCTAACTCCTCACTGTCCAGATTCCTAGGCCTTTTAATCCCCTTTCTCCTGCTCTCCCACCCTGCTGCTTTGGGCATGCCTGAGTTCCTCTCCTCACCCGAATCCCTGAAGCTGACTGCTCCTCTGTCTGAGTTCCTGGCTTTTAATCCCCTTTTTCCTGCTCTTCCACACTGCTGCTTTGGGCGTGCCTGAGTTCCTCTCCTCACCTGGATCCCTGCAGCATAGTACATAGTAAGTCTATATATACTAGTTATTACTGTTATTATTGAAGAAGACACTTTCCTCATCATTTTTTGTGCTAGATTATACTTAGTTATGTTTGGATGATACCTTCCTACCTCACCACAATATACCTTTTTAAAAAAAAAAAAAAAAATCCATTAAAATGCACAATGACCTGGTATGCTACTCAAATATTTTTCTATTGGGCCATAATTTCCTAGTATAATTCAACTCTAGGTCAGCAAGTGTAGATAGCATCCATCCTCTCACTGTGTGTTTTACACCATTCTAGGTGCCAGAGAATGCAACCATAAACAAGAAATACTTGGTTCACCTTCATTAAAGTGCTACAGAAAGACACAGTTTGGACTGGTAGTCAGATGTCTTCATAGCTACATTATTTTAAAATCAAGCCACTTGAGACAATGCAGGTGTAAGCTTGGCCCTTGCTCATGTCCCTGAGCAGAAGGCAGCTAGCTATTATCAGGCTGTGACTTACTACAACTTTTCTCATCAAGACCCTCTGTTCTTTGTGTAGAGTCCCTTGACATGAAGAGTAAATAGACTATCACAGATCCTTAGTACCTTTGCTCCAGCAAGAATGGATTTCAATATTAAGTACTTGAAATAGAGAAAATTTATGACCACTTTTTCTACAACCAATATATACAGTTTTTATAGTGAGAAATACATGTCTTTAATTAAAAATATAAATTTCCAGTAGCAATAGAGAGTATCTCCCTTAAAGTCTCATCAAGCACATCATAAATAAGACACTCCACACTTACAATTAATCACTTTTGAAAATTTGTCTGAAAACAAGTGGAAAGATTCTTAAATGTTCAGGTCTCTTTTTTTATTTTAACTTGAGAATTGGCAACTCAAATGACTATGGAATGGACAATTGAAGGTTATATAGACAAGGGCACTTGAAGTAACACAGAGTGAGTAAGAATGTCTCCAAGAACACTAAAGTTGCCAGCAAAGAAAAAAAAATTGTGTGTGTAAATTATACAATAAGACCTGTAGAAAATGCTGTTAAAATAGCATAACTCCATTTCTTTTCACTTGCTTGCTCTGATATCAACTTGTAGATACTTGGAGTCAAACATTTATAATCTAACACTGAACCATTCTCTTTCCAAATTTGATCACTAGTGGAAAAGGAAGTTTGTGCTTCTATCCGAAGGACTGATGGCAGGTCATGTTTGATTTACCAGAATCTCCTACAACACCATTTTCTCTCTTGTCCAAGATTCCTAAAGACCTTGCATCAGCTAGGAATGTGTTTTGTTGCAAAAACAAAATAAAAAGTAAAAAATTTTGAAGTTGTTTAAGTGAGTAAGTGCTTAGTTTTTTCATAAGACTCCCAGAAAAATATCAGTCAAAGGCTGGTGAACCTGCTCAGTAATGTCATTAGGGACCCACGTTCTTTCTATCTTTTTTATCTCTTCTTTATTTTCTTTCCTAAGTGTAATGCCAGGAGCTCTGGTGGTGTAGTGCCTAAGGCATTTGACTGCTAACCAGAAAGCTGGCAGTTCAAACCCACCACCTACTCCTTCGGAGGAAGATTGAGCAATCTTCTGTAGGGATACTGCTTCAGAAACCTAAGGAGGGGTCGCTATGAATCAAATCTGACTTGATGGCAATGAGTTTGGTTTTTTGGTAAGTGTGATGCCTTTCATCTTAATGCTTATTGTCTCATGGTTGCAACATGGCTATTGTAGCTCCAGCACTCACATCTATACTGCAGGTGAAAAAAGATTCAGGAGGAGACCTCATCCAAGTCTGTCCCTTTTTATAAGGGAAGCATAATCCTTACCCATATGACTCTAACTCATATCTAATGTTGGCCCTGATTTTCTAACACAGTCATCTATACCTGCAGGGGAGGTTAGGTACAACTCTGTATATCATAACATCAAATGACTTCACAGTTTCAAATGCAACAGTTTCGTAGCATCCTGTGCTTTTTCTTCCTTTGCACTTTTAACAGATTTTAGGTGTGTAACTGTGTGACTGTGTTAGCTCAAGTCAGCCTCCTTTTCAATGCTAATAGCTTTGAGGATGAGCCCTTTATCTAATGAGTTCATAAGTGTAACTACAGATCTGAGCATCATACTAGTCATATCAGAAGAGCTCAAAACTATTGATTGAATTAAAGGATATTCAAACTAGAACAGAGATTAAACAATAAGCATAAATATTTATTTTATAATCTACTGTTTTTCTTCCTAAAACATTTGAGTTGGTTGTAGCTACTTCAATGACATTACCTATGTTATGTATGTATATGCATGTGTGTGTGTACACATGTATGTTTAAAGCATGCAGCATCAATCAGTTTCTTATGAATTAGAAAGGGGCCTCTCTTCTTTAATGGCAAATAGACAAACTAGGAAATTACAAATATTACAAAAAAATAGGAGAAAGTTCCAGAACAGAGTAATCTGTGAGATAATGAGACAAATAATTGGTTGTTGTAGGAAGAGCTCCAGAATTGGTCTTGAATTAAGATATGACTAACATTTTATTCATCCAATAAACACTGTTTTTCACTCATTACTTGCAGTAACTGTGTTTTGTGCTGGCAATGTGAAATTTAATAAGCCTTGTTTCCTGTCTTTAGAAGGTTTACTAATTGAAAAGATAGATAAGACAAAAAGATGGAGCTATATGAAGATACTGTGAGAACATAGAGGAATTTGTGAGTCCCTCTCTCAGGGAGGAGCTCTGGTGGCATAGTGCCTAACACATTCGACTACTAACCAGCAGGATGGAGGTTCAAACCCACCAGCCAATTCTCGGAAGGAAGATTGGGGTATCTACTTCCGTAGAGATACCGCCTCAGAAACTCAAGGAGGGGTCACTATGAGTCCAATCAACTCAACGGCAGTAAGTTTGTTTTTCTTTTTTTCTTTTTTTTTCTCTCAGGGAAATCTTCACAGAAGCATTAATATTTGAGCTGAGGCTTCAAAAATGTGGCAAAAAGCTTCAAGAGAAATAAGGAAGGGGCAGAACTTAAATTGGATTCCAGGGAGGTGGATGAGCATCTGCAAAGATATAAATGAATATCCCATGCCTCCTGCAACCATGCAGTTGAGTATGGTTAGAACGCAGAGTACCCAGAGGAGACAGGTAGGAGAAAGGGCTAGAAATGACGGCAGGGGTCAAAACAAAAAGAAATTTCTTTCCAATGTTAGGACACTTCCTGACGGTGCAGCAGTACTAAGACTTGTGAGCAGTGATGCAGCACCATCTTCCTTGAATTTTAAACAAAGCCTCTGGCAACAGTATGAAGAGTAGAATAGAGTCAGGAATGGAGTGGAGGAGAAAAGAGATTATTAAATGGGCTATTGCAGTAAACTCAGGATGAGATGATGGAGCCCAATCACTGCAACACAGGGGACTGTATAGGAGCACACAAAGTTGAAATATATTGACTAAGGAAGACTGACTACGTTTGAGAATCTCTGGCTAGTCTCCCTGCCTTTCTGGTGACCCTGTTCTAAGCCAGGAGCTCCTCTGGTGGTGTAGTGCCTAAGGCATTTGACTGCTAACCAGAAGCCTGGTGGTTCAAACCCACCAGCCACTCCTCAGAAGGAAGATTGGGCAATCAACTTTGATAGTGATACTGCCTCAGAAACCCAAGGAGGGGTCGCTATGGGTCAGATTCGACTCAGCAGCAGTGAGTTTGGTTTGGTTTGGTTTGGTTCTAAGCCAGAATTATCTTCCTATAAGACAACACTGATCATGCTTTCTCTTGTGTTAAGTCCTTCAGGGTTTACTCCTGCAGGAGATCTGTATCTGTCAGACTTCAGTTGCAATGGATAGAAAACATTCTAGTTCCATAAGGCACAAAATCATTAGGTTTACAAAATCATCGGAGACAATGACAGAGCACACTTGAGATTGAGCTTCCAGGAATGACGCCCGAAAGTACACAGCAAAACTGGCTTATCAGAGGTGCCATCAGCCATGACCTAAAGACTGAGAAGTTGCCATCAACACCGAAGCTCCAGGACCCACATAAAATGCCAACAAAAGAGATATGCTACACATTATTAATATCCACAAAGCTGAGGATTACACACTAGGACCTCTGATATTGCTACTGAGGCCCTTGGATGGCACAGTTTGCATTCAACTACCCTAAAGCTTGGCAGTTTGAACCCACCCATCAGTACCATGGAAGAAAATCTGTCAATCTGCTGCCATAAAATTATAGCCAAGAAAATACTATGGAGCAAAGTTCTACTCTGTAACACGTGGGATTGCAATGAAGTGGAACCTACTTGAGGCAACTGGTTTGGTTTGGATAGTGCTACTACAGGAAGAGATGTCTTCAGAAACAATAACAGTAGATTGCCCTATTTCCTCTTCCAAATATTGTAAGAATATTTACTGGGTCAGGTACTGATCCCAAGCTATAAGAGAAGTTGGAGAAATGTAACCTTTAGTTTTCCATTTTCTTGAATTCAGTAAGGCAGTCCCAAAGGAGGTCGGAATGTAGCTGCCTGAGCCATTTGTTGATATCTGTCTCAGAATATTAACCAGGAATTCATTTATTTGTAGAATTTTTTAAAACTACATATGCACATACCTCATCCTAAGGTCAAGAACAGATCGCTCCTGGGAGGCTGGTAGTTTGGCTGTCTTTCAAACTAGTATTTTAATATGTTTATTTAGCAGAGTAGAGATAAGAAGCAGCTCATTTTCAATTAATAATTATTTTTATCTTTGCAGTTTGCTTGAAACTATTTTTATTGTCAAAACATTGGAAAATATTTTGTAGTTTTGTTTCCCCAAGTAACTGGCAATTTTCAAACCAGACAGTATCTTAGGTGAAACCCTGGGAGTTTGAAATTGTGGTAATGTTCTTTAAAAACAGTGGAAAAATGTAAATGTTTTTAAGCAAATGAATATAGGCTAAAACTCATTATAAGAAAATAGAAATTAAAAATATTTTAAATTACCTAAATTCAGAACGGGAGCTCTGGTAGTCTAGTGCCTAAGGCATTTGACTGCTAACCAGAAGGCTGGTGGTTCAAATCCACCAGCCCCTCCTCGGAAGGAAGATGGGACAATCTACTTCCATAGTGATACTGCCTCGGGAACCCAAGGAGTTGTCCAACTCGACAGCACATAACAACAACAACAACAAATTTAGAACAACCCATTGCTGAAGACAGAAAACCTGTAGGTTGTGGACGAATCTCTGCTTTAAGACTTTAGTTCACTGGCATCGAGTTGATTCAACTCACAGCGACCCCTCTTTGGGTTTCTGAGGCAGTATCTCTACAGTAGATTGCCCAATCTTCCTTCCAAAGAGTGGCTGGTGGATTTGAACCACCAGCCTTCAGGTTAGCAGTCAAATGTCTTAGGCACTACGCTGATGTTGTTGTTGTTATGCGCCGTCGAGTTGGACTGACTCATAGCAACCCCTCCTTGGGTTGCCGAGGCAGTATCACTACGGAAGTAGATTGCCCCATCTTCCTTCCTAGGAACGCTGACATTAGTAGACTTAAAAGGTAGGATAGATTTACTGGGCTACAGTCTAGGGAAAGATAGAAATTCAGAGAGGGAAAATGACATTTTGGACCTTTTTGTACAGTGAGTGAGACTGCTGAGAATGTCGCTTATACTTTAAGCAGACTTGGCTTTTTGGAGAATAAAAGCTGCAGTACAGAGTTTGGCAAGAGTAGAGGTCCTGATAAACCTTTCACTTTGGGTTGTGGTCTAGCAGAAAGGATAAACCAGAAGAAAATCAGTTTTCACAGGGCTGGAATCCAGTTTGGTATCATCTGGATGATCCAGAAAGATTTGGTACTTGAAACTGGATAATGGGATACTAGATTGCTGGTACATCAATTAACTGACTGAAGAAAACAAAACTTTTATCTGAAGAAAACCCATTGCCATCAAGTCGATTCTGATTCATGGTGACCCTTGAGGATAGAGTAGGAATGCCACATAAGGTTTCCAAGGCTGTAAATCTTTTTAGATGCAGACTGCCTCATCTTTTTCCTGTGGAACAACTGGTGGGTTCAAACCACTGACGTTTTGGTTAACACTCGAATGCCTTAACCATCGTGCAACCAGAGCTCGTTATCTGAAGAAAGGTAACATCACAAAATCACTTCTACTAATAATTTTCAAATGCAATGTTTGGCACACAACCAAGGTAAGTAAGCACACAAAGGAACAAGAAAACTTGAATAAGCACAAAAAGGTGGGGAGGGGTAAGAGAAACAGACCCACAAGAGCTTCTGATATTGGAATTATAAGGTACAGATGTTAAAATAATTATGATTACTATCTATGTTCAAGGATATTAGGGATGAAATAGGGAATATTGACAGACAACTGAAACATCCCCCCACCAAAATTATATAACAGATTAAAAAAAAAAAAAAAAAGCAGAGGTCTATAATAGAAAAATATGGTAACTGAAATTAACAACTCAATGTTGTTGTTGTTAGATACTGTTGATGACTCTGACTCGTAGCAATCCTATGTACAACAGAACGTAACAATGCCAATGCCCGGTCTTGTGTCGTCCTCACAATATTTATTATGCTTGAACCTGTTGTCTCAGCCACTGTGTCAATGCATCTCATTGCCTTTTTCACTGACCCTCTATTTTACCAAGCATGATATCCTTCTCCAGGAACGGGTCCCTTCTGATGACATAACCAAAATACATGAGACAAAGTTTGTACTTCTTCCAAGACAAATTTGTTGGTTCTTCTGGTAACCCATGGTGTATATTCAATATTCTTAGACAGCACCACAATTCAAATGCATCAATTCTTCTTTGATCTTCCTCATTCATTGTCCAACTTCCACATACATATGAGGCTATTGAAAATACTATGGGTTGGGTCAGGCACACCTTAGTCTT
>NW_006922317.1:831910-836616 GCF_000298275.1 Orycteropus afer afer | reverse complement strand
AGGTAATCTGATTGTAGTTTGGAGAATGGTTTAAAAGGAGCAAGACAACACTCAATTGAAAGATACATTTGCCAAATATTCTTCCCTAACTCTGCCCCAAATGTAATTTAATACTTGATTCTCTGTACTACCACCATAATTGAGACACTTTTATCACTTTTCCATTAGCATATTTTTTCCCCAATATGACTCTGGAAAACAAGGACTGCATTCTACTTAATCTTGTAGTCACAGAGCCTAGCACTGTATCTTACCTAGCTATTGCCAAATGTTTGATGGATGGATGAATGAATGAATGAATGGAGCTGACATAATTTGGGATAGAGGGAGAAAAGTTTAGGCTATTTCCAAGATTCTTAGATTGTGTAACTATAAGTAAGATTCTGCCATTATTTTAAATAGCTGATGCACAAAAAGGAACAAACGTGGTGGAGCACAATGAGCTCAGTTGGGGACATGTAGCATTTGTGATTCTGAGGAACATCTATGAGTTTTGGGCAGTTATACTTGGCTGCTAACCAAAGGTCAGTGGTTCGAACCCACCAGCCACTCTGTGAGAGAAAGGTGTGGCAGTGTGCTTCTGTAAAGATTACAGCTTTGGAAAACTTACAAGGCAGTTCTACTCTGCCTTATAGGATCCCTATGAATTAGAATCCACTCAGTGGCAATTAGTTTTATGGTAAATTCTGGGCTTTGGTATCATCATGTGCAAAATAGCCAGTTTGAACAAAGAGAACTCTGGGATACCTTCAAGTTCTATGATATTAAGTATAATGTTTAAAGAGGAACAAGGATACACTTTACCAAGAATACACTTTACCACTTTACCATTGAGCCACTAAGTCTTTAAAACGTGGGAATACTCTGTTACCAGCAAGAAGGCAACTGGCTATTCAGTTTTTTAAATGTTTGGTTTTCTGATACCTTCTAAGTGGTAAGTATTATTGTTAATTGCTATCTAGATGATTCCAACTCCCAGGGATCCCATGTGTGCAGGGAAAAGCCATAGAGTGTTCAAGGCTTTCACCTTTCAAAAGCAGGTAGCTGGGCCTATCTTCCAAAGCAGTTATGGGTGGTTTTGAGCCACCAACCTTTTGGCTAGGAGCTAAACACATAAGCATTTGCATTACTCGGGACTCAATGATAAATACCATCCATGACAAATGGTTATTTAACTTCATACTTTTCTGTAAACCAAAACCAAACCCATTGCTGTCAAGTGGAATTTGACTCATAGTGACTGTACAGGAAAGAGTAGAAATACCCCCATAATATTGCCAAGACAATAAACCATTACAGAAGCAGACTGCCACATCTTTCTCCTGAAAAGCATCTAGTGTGTTTGAACTGACCTTCTAGTTAACAGCCAAGTACTTTAACCACTGCATGATATTTACTTACTGACTTTAATGTTTAAATTAAAATGAATTTAAATTAATTTATCATTGGCAAACAGTGCTTGAGATACTTGCCCAGCATGTTGCAAAACCCAGGCTGGAAGTTATTCTTTTAGACCTTATAGTTGGATTCTAAAAGAGGCTGGGGAATGCCTTCTGAGAAATCTTTTAACTAGGACACGCCTCAAAGGTGGTTGATTGATTAGCATCTATCTACAAACAACTCAGTATGAGTCAAAACAGACTCACTGGCAACAAATAACAACAATTTATAAACCCAGATAGAAAAAAATCTCTCAAATATCTTTTAAATCTTTGGTTTAAGTCTCCACCCTCTACCACTGAGCCAATGTGTTCATTGTCCAGGCCTATTATTTTGCAACTCTACAACTCTTCCTGCCAAAACCAAAAACTATCTCATTCTTCCCCCTAGACGATTAATTCACACTACCTTGGACCAGAATCTACCTACATGTGCCAACAGTCAATGTTTGAGCTCCTCTTCTATCAAGATTGCTCTTCTGCCCAGGCTAGAGAATTGGAAAGTTCAGTGCCAAAAATGTGCTGTGCTTTTCATATTGATTTCCCCTTCTTAAAATTAATCTCTTTATTGACTCCTGAATATTTTATATATTAAGTATTTCCTTTTTTTTTTCTTCTTGAGTCCTTAGTGTAGCTGCCTTTTTTCTTTTCAAATATTTTAAAGACAATTGATGTGGATATAAAATATAGTCTTCTATATTATATTTATTTACTTAGGCCCTGGAGATTTTCAAAAGGTTGATCTATATATTAAAACACAAGGAAATTCAAACAAGATTAGAAAGTCTCACAAATAAAATGCCACTGTACTTGAATTTTATTCACTTTTGAAGGTAACTCTTTAAACAATGTAGTTCTAAGTATCAAAATCCTCACAATTACTGGGCTTAGTAAACTTCATCCTATAGGTTTCTGATCCAATGAAGAAGATTCTTAGTGCATTGTAATTTATGTTTTTTCAATAGGCATAGCAGGTGGTTGTTGCTGTTATGTGGCATCAAGTCAGCCCGGACTCATAGCGACCCCTCCTTGGATTTCCGAGGGGGTATCACTACAGAAGTAGATTGCGCAACCTTCCTTCTGAGGAGTGGCTATGGGTTTGAACCACCAGCCTTCTGGTTAGCAGTCAAGTGCCTTAGGCACTATGCAGCAATTGTTATTACAAACTCCTATTCATAAAGTTCATAGAAAACCATGAAGTTAAAATAACGAGGCTTTCATTTACTATCCTATACAAATGATGTTTAAATTGACAACTGGTGGCATTGGAAGATCTTGAGCTAAGGTCTGAATCTACAGAGATATGATTCTGTATGATACTGTGTGAGACAAATCTACAAAGATATGATTCAGCTGTTGATGTAGTTTATTAGGTTTTAGTTATTTGGGAATGTGTAAGCTGCCTTTGAGTCATCGCTGAGTGGTGTCAACAATTAATATGCTTGTTGTTGTTATGTGCCGTCGAGTCAAACCCGACTCATAGCGACCCCTCCTTGGGTTTCCAAGGCAGTATCACTACAGAAGTAGTATTGCCCAACCTTCCTTCTGAGGAGTGGCTGGTGGGTTTGAACCGCCAGCCGTCTGGTTAGCAGGCAAGTGTCTTAGCCACTATGCTACCAGAGCTCCCATTAATATGCTTAGATGCTAAATGAAAGCTTGGTGGTAAGTACACCCAGAAGAACCTTGGAAGGAAGGCCTGGTGATCTACTGCTGAAAAGTCAGCCACTGAAAACTTTACGGAGCACAGTTCTACTCTGACACACAAGGGGTCATCATGAGCTGGAGTGGATTCCACGACAACTGGTTTTAAACTGCCTTTAGTATTTAGGATAATATTAGCTAATCAGAATATTCAGTTTATCCAGAAACCCAATTTCTAACTCTCCTAGATACACAGGAGGAAAAGGGTGGGGAATCTATTGACTATACTCTGAGCCCATGGAGACAAGACTTGCCAAGTCTTTGTTGTTGTTGTTGTTTTATGTGCCATCGAGTCGGACCCGACTCATAGCGACCCCTCCTTGGGTTTCCGAGGTGGTATCAGTATGGAAATAGATTGCCCATCCTTCCAAGTCTAGCTCCCTTCATATTCTGTAAGCACCACAGTATTCATGGTGTGGTTCACTGGTGGCTGTTAACAAACCAATTTTAACTACTTCTTTTTGTTAACTATGCCCTAAACTCAGTTTTCTCTGTGCTGCTAAAAGAGTATATGAAAGAACTCCCAACTTCTAAATACAATACATTTTTAAACTGCACAATATTTTGTATTTTTTCACTTAAAATTTTGTCACCTAAATTTAGTTTGTTAGGGAAAGCTCAGTTTCCAATCTTAGCCACAGTCTTAGATGTCAAGAATTACCTCAAAATAACTCTTAAGAGTGTCCCTGTTTTTTTTTTTTAGTTGCAAAACCTGAAGTTGATAGCAATAAAATAATGTGGGTAGAGTCATACAGTTAATAAGCATGTAAATTGGTATTTTCACTGAGATTTGACATGTGTCAAGGGTCATGCTGTTTTCCCAAGAGTGCAGAACTTTATTATATATAGGTACTCTGTATTTTTCATTAAATAAAAGAATCTCTGTGAACATAAATATAAATAATTGGATTATTTTTAATTAAATTTCTTTTTTAAGAGAAACAATTATTGCAAGATTGATAACACTATTACCAGCAATTAAAATATAAATATGTTGTTGTTGTTAGGTGCCATCAAGTCAGTCTGACTCATAGTGAGTGAAATACTGCCTGGTCCTGCCCATCGCCACAATTGTTGCCATGCTTGAGCCCATCATAGTAGCCACTGTGTCAATAATCTTTTTAAGGGTCTTCCCTTTTTTCATTGACCCTTTACTTTACCAGGAATGATATACTTCTCCAGGGACTTGTCCCTTCTAATAACATGACCAAAATACAAGCATTGAAGTCTGGCCATACTCATTTCTAAGGAGCATTCTGGCTGCACTTCATCCAAGACAGGCTTGTTCTTTCTTCTGGCAGCCCATGGTGTTTTCAGCATCCTTCAGCAACACCACAATTTGAATGCATCAATTTTTCTTGTTGTTGTTGTTGTTGTTTTTAAGTGCCGTCGAGTCATTTCTGACTCATAGCGACCCCACGCACAGCAGAACGAAACACTGCCCGATCCTGCGCCAGCCCCACAATCCCTGCTATACTTGATCCCATCATCGCAGCCACCGTATCAATCCATCTCGTTGAAGGCCTCCCCCTCTTTCGTCGACCCTCCATCCTACCAAGCATGACA
>NW_006922317.1:828722-829945 GCF_000298275.1 Orycteropus afer afer | reverse complement strand
TTAGTCTTCTTTATTCATCGCCCACCTTGTGTATGTATATTAGGCTATTGAAAATACTATGGCTTGATTCAGGTACACCTTACTCTTCAAAGTGACATCTTTGCTCTTTAACACTTTGAAAAGGTCTTTTGCAGCAGATTTGTCCAGTGTAATATGTGGCTTGACTTCTTGACTGCTGCTTCCATGAGCACTGGTCATGGATCCAAATAAAATGAAATCCTTGACACCTTCAATGCTTCCTCCATTTATTGTGATGTTGCTTATTGCTCCATTTGTGAAGATTTTAGTTTTATTTATGTTGAGATGTAATCCATACTAAACGCTGTAGTCTTAGACCTTCATCAGTAAGTGCTTCAAGGAAAAATGTGGATCTCCTTGAGTCAGTTGGCCAAGTAGCTGTCTTCCAAATTTCTTGACAGAAACAAATGACGGCTTCCAGCATCGCATCTGTTTGCTGAAACATCTCAGTGGATATTCTGTCAATTCCTGAAACCTTGTTTTTCACCAATTCCTTCAGTGCAGCTTGGACTTCTTCTTTCAACACTATTGGTTCTAGATCATATGCTAATTCCTGAAATGGTTGAACAGCCACCAATTCCTTTTGGTACAGTGACTCTGTTCCTTTTATCTTCTTTTGATGCTTGCTGCATCGTTCAATGTTTTGTCCATAGAATACTTTAATATTGCAACTCAAGGCTTGAATGTTTCTTTTAGCTTGAGAAATGCCAAAGATGTTCTTCATTTTTAGTTTTCTAACTCCAGGTCTTTGCACATTTCATTATAACACTTTACTTTGTCCTCTTGAGCTGCCCTTTGAAATCTTCTGTTCAGCTCTTATACTTCATCCTTTCTTCTGTTCACTTTATCTATTCTCCATTCAAAAGCAAGTTTCGGAGTCTCTTCTGACATCCATTTTAGTCTTTTCTTCCTTTCCTGCCTTTTAAATAACTTTTGCTTTCTTCATATCTGATGTCCTTGATATCATCTCATAACGCATCTGTTCTTCAGTCATTGGTGTTCAATGTATCAAATCTATTCTTTAGATAGTCTCTAAATTCAGGTACAATATCCTATGTAAACATGAATATCTATAATTCTAGGGAATATTCTGTCATCTTCCTTAAGACACGTTAGCTCTAATCTACACTTGAATATTGTAAGTACTGTTGTTGGGTGCCTTGGAATCTATTTCTATTTGTAGTTACCCCCAAGTGACAGAAATC
>NW_006922317.1:819763-828027 GCF_000298275.1 Orycteropus afer afer | reverse complement strand
ATCTACCTCTGAATAAATCTTTGAAAAATCTAACAATTTTTATAGTTTCTATGATCATTTTTGGTAGAGCATAGAACTATAAAAACTTTTTTAAAATATTGGTCATTTCTACTTCAATTGATAAGAAGCCCTGGTGGTGCAATGGTTAAACAATTGGCTTTTAACCAAAAGATCAGCAAATCTAATCCACCAGCCACTCTGCAGGAGAAAAAAAACCTGTCACTCTGCCCCCATAAAGTTTACAGCCTAGGAAACCCTGTAGGACAATTCTACTTTATACTATAGTGTCACTATAAGTCAGAACTTATAGCTCAGCACACAACCCAAGTTATATTCATAAACTCAATTTGTCATTTTTAATGTTTGTTATCTTTCTGGAAATTGTGAAGGAGGAAAATTAAAAGGTTTTGTCACTGACTAAAACTAAAAAGATCCTTATGTATGGGAGAAAAAGGCATCTTTTGTTAAGGACCCATTTCTGCATTTGGCAAAGAAATTGAAGTGGTCAAGGATTTCATTCTGCTTGGATCAATAATCAATGCCCATGGAAGCAGCAGTCAAGAAATCAAATAATGAATTGCACTGGGAAAATCTGCTGCCAAAGAGCTCTTTAAAGTGTTAAAAAGGACTCTTTAAAAATACCTCTTTTTAAACTGTTTAAAGAAAAGTTGTCATTTTGATGACTAAGTTGCACCTGACCCAAGCCATAGTATTTTTAATCACCTCACATGCATGCAAAATCTGGACAATGAAAAATGAAGACCAAAGAACTGATGCATTTGAATTGTAGTGCTAGCAAAGAATATTGACTATACCATGGACTTCCAGAAGAACGAAAATCTGTCTTGAAGGAAGTACTGCCAGAATTTTCCTTAGAAGCAAGAATAGCAAGACTTCATCTCATGTACTTTATTTATTTTTTTCTAATTTATTTATATTGTGATTTGGGTGAAAATCTACAGAGCAAACTCATTATTCAACAGTTCATCACATTTTATTTCATAACATTGATTGCAGTCCCCATAATGTAGAAGCTCTCTTCTTACTTCCTCCCTATGTTTACCTTTTCCCTGTGTCTTTCTTTCCTATGCTTTCCTGCCTCTGAGCTAACGCCCTGTCCAAAAATGCTGCCCTTCTGATCTCTTATGGTTTATTGTTCTGAAGAGTGCATACCTAGCATAGTTGTTCACCTTGTAGGCCTATTGTTTGGCTGGAAACCATAGGAGTGAGTTAAATTCCAGACCTAAAGAGTGACTAAGGCCATCATAGTCCAGAAGGTTTTACCAGTCTCTATCAAACCAGTAAGCCTGGTCATTTTTATGATTTTGAGTTTTGTTCTACCTTTTTCTCCCACTCTGTCTAGGGTCTCCTATTTTGATCTCTTTCTGAGTGGTTGGCAATGTTGGCTGGGTACCATCTAGTTCTTCTGGTCTCAGGGTCATATAGACTGAGATTCACATGGTCCACTAGTCCCTTGGACTAATTGTTTCCATGCATCTTTGATTTTTTTTTTTTTTTTTTCATTCTTCTTTGCTACAGATGAGAAGAGACCAATTGTTGTAGCTTAGATGGCTGTTCACAAGCTTTTAAGATCCCAATAGCAACTCATCAAAGTAGGATGTAGAAAGTTTTTGTGGAGTATTTTAAGCCGAATGAGCTTGATGCCCCCCACCCCACAATCATGACACCAAGCCTGCAGTGACTCACCTTTTGAAGATGTCTGGCTGTAGCTAACAAGTTATCATAACTTTTCCTCACCAGCTCCATTATACATATGGACATTCTTATAGCACATACAAATATGTATGTAGAAATGTCATATGCCTAACTTACCTCATCATCTCATGTACTTTAGACATGTTATTAGAAGAGACCAGTAGGACACCATGGTTGGTAAAATAGAGCGGCAGTGAAAAATTAGGAGACCCTCAGTGAGACAGATTGTCACTGTGGCTGCAACAATGGGCTCAAACATAATGATTGTGGGGATGGTGCAGTGTTTTATTCTGTTGTACATAGGGTCACTATGAGTCAGAGCTGACTGAATGGTACCTACCAACAATCTGCATTCTTGAGTTTAGCACAGACATTGAGGTGGAGCACAGATCTTGCTCTACCTTACTTAGGCCTGCTCACTTTTGGCTTCAAGGAGTTAAAGCTTATGTTCCTCATCCCACCCTCTTGGGTAATGCAGTCAGTTGCTTTGGCAAGATTATGAGTTTTTAGTTTTTGGTATTGAGCAATTAAATGGGAAATTTGGAACAGTAAATGGACTCAATAATTTGTTGCCATTGTAACTCTGAAATCAAGCACATAAATTTTAGAATGATTTTCAGCAAACGGTGCTATATATTATTGCTAATTAACTTTAAAATTCAATACTTTTCCCTAAGCATTTTGTCTTCTGAGGTAAGATTGTAATTGGTTTTTTCTAATTAGGTTTATCCTACACTCCATTATTCCCCACTATACATGTTATTTCTATCTCCCATTAGAATTTATAGTTTTCTAGACCAGCACTGGAGAAAGTCAAACTTGGAGTTAATAAAGAAAAGCTCTTGAGCTGAAGGTTCTCCAATCTCCCCCTCACACACACTCCATTGTCCCAGAACCCGTCAGTTTCTACTGTGGAACAGGAGGACTCTCTCATGAGCTCTTGCTCTCTGGCCTTAGATAACTCAAGGTCAATTCTAGCCATAGAACTACTACAAACTGGGTTACCTGAGGATAAAAATATGTGGCCTTAAACCTAAAACCAAACCTATTGCCATTGAATCACTTCCAACTCATTGTAACCTTGTAAGTATTGCCTAGGGAGCCATGATAGTGCAGTGGTTCAGCACTCAGATGTGAACCAAAAGGTTGTTGGTTCAAATCCACCAGCTGCTCCACAGGAAAAAAATGTGGCAGTCTGCTCCCATAAAGATTACAGGTTTGGAAACCCTCTGGGGCAGTTCTACTCTGTTGTATATGATCACTATGAGTCGGAATCAACTTGATGGCAATGGCTTGGGTTTTTTATTAACTAATTATGGACTGAATTGTAGCCCCAACCCCCCTGCAAAATATATGTTGAAATCCTAACCCTTAAACCTGTATGTGTGATCCTATTTGGGAATAAGGTTTTCTTTTTATGTTAATGAGATATATCAGTGTAGGATGTGTCCTAAACCTAATCACTTCTGAGTTATAAGGAGCAGCATAGACACAGAGACAAGCAAACACATATGGGGGAAGAAAAACTCTACAGATAAATCTGCAAGCCTAAAAACTCCAAGGACTGCTAGTTACTAGAATCTGAAATGAGCTCACTGAGTCAGAATCAACTCAGTGGCACTCAAAACAATATTATTAACAAAATCTTAAGTAAATAAGGAAGGACCTCCTCCTAGAGTCACATACTAAATTCAGACTTAGATATCTAAACTGTGAGAAAATTATTTTCTTTTCTGTAAAATCACCCACTTTTGGTATTTCTGATACAGCAGCAGTAGCAAACTAAGACACACCCCAATGTCATAGTGATACTGCCTCAGAAACCCAAGGAGGGGTCGCTGTGAATCAGGTCTGACTCAACAACAACAACATCGTCATAGTCACAGAGTCTATGGACTCCAGATCTGCTTCTGTTGAATGGCTAGCATCTTCCCATAGAACAGCCTTGGTATGGACATTTAAGACACTAAATCTAGCAAGACTAATTTCTTAGGACTGCTCTCTGCTCTTTCTCTACCCCTTCTCCTTTTGTTTCTTCTTTCATTCTCACACTTTTTATGAACAACCCTTTTTCCCTGCCTCCCCCATTCTCCCTATCATGAGAACCCTGACACATTCTCTTAAGCTCTGAAACAACCTTACGAAGTCCCTTCTTCAATCACCACATTTTTAAAAGTTCATTGCACAATCAGTGGGTGTTACTGCTGAGCCCGAAAACTGAAACAAACAAAAATCCTCATCTGCATTTAACATTCAAGAAAATATTTCAAAATCTGCCCCTTTGAAGAAATTTTTTAAAAAATCAATTCTATAAACATAAATCATTGAAAGAACAAGTGCTGAAGAACAAACAAGTGGCAAGAATGGCAAAATAGTCCCCATAAATAGCTGATTGTATCACCTGCTACTTCATACAGTGTACCCTTTATGGGGATCCATGGGACGAACCTCTTGGACAAATCTCCAGAGTTGGTAACTCAAGGGAACCACAAATCTTGTAATTGTATTTTCCTCTTGGCTTTGGCTGCCAGGGAACTCAGAGTCAAATATGAAGAGTTCAGCTTTCAAATAGGAGCCCTAATGGCACTATGGTTAAGCCCTTGGCAGCCAACCAAAAGGTTGGCAGTTTGAACCCACTAACCAGGCATGCATTAACCCTGGTGGTAATTTTTCTTCCTTTTATATTTCCTCTGCCTTTATTAATTAATGTGGTATGCATTTCTGAATGTCCCCCCCCCCAAGATATTGAATATAGGAAGTACACTTTTTAAAATGGCATTTCAGTTCTCAACATGAGTGCTTCTGGCTTTGGAAATTTTCACTGTATTGTTTAATGATAGAGTTTCTTCTCTCTGACATTTGATATACACCTAGATCATATGCACTCAGGGAATGCAAAAGCACTGCCAATGTTAATTTAATTTAACTCAAATATAAGTAAGCTTCAGAATTTCCTGAAAAGCACAGCATGCAATTAATTCTCAAAGCAAATAAAAATGTCTTTGGTATTAATTGTATACTACTATTATGATGATGATGACTAGGATTATTAATACCTATGCTATTATATATCTGTGCTATATTTTCTCATTCTCTTAGGTATATATTAAAAAAAAAAAAAAACCCAAATTTGGTCTGGAAGAAAACTTTCTCCTTTATAACATAGTATATGAATTAGTCAGAATTATTGGTACATTGATCCTGTTTTTGTTTTAATGTGACCATGGAAACATGGAAAGTAGCTAATAAATCCTTGATGATACTCAAGCTCACTTGATTTCACTGCCCTCTTGTATCTGTTGTTAATATCAGGTTAATTGCAGCACATAATTAACCAGATGGCAATAGTGGGTGTGTGTCATATAATTTTTCGTTCAGACCTGTAACAATATCTCATACATAAATACATACTTCGTATTTGTGAAATTAATTACTGCAAGGTTAAAGAAATGAATAGATGAAGATTAAAACAAATTGGGCTAACACATAAAAGTTCTGAGTTCTGTGGGCAACTGAGAATCCATGTTAGAAGACAACTGTTAATGAGAAGAGAACCCAAACTCTCCCTTAATTTTGGAATTACCAGGTTTAGGCTTTTATCATTTCTGGCAATAGATGTTATTTAAAGCTCAATTCCCGATAAAGCTGATAAGGTTCTCTGATGAGATGGCCTAATGGATTTCAGGAACCTGAATTTTATCTCATGTGCCAACTGTTCTTCCCTACTCTCTAAATATTATAGGAATGAAAGGGGCCACCATACTGGCTAGAGCAATTTAATGAATCAAACTGTATACAATAAAGCTATATTGGATAGAGCAATTTAATGAATCAAACTATCAAAATAGTCCCATCTAGAAAGAACTTATGACAATAAAAAGCACACAATGCTTTTCAGATTCATTGGAGCAACTGACAACTGATTAGGTAACATGTTATCCCAATGAAAAGTTACAGCATAGCTTTCAAACTCAAAAATAGAATGAGAAATTTCTTTAAGATATAGAACTGTGAAACTTGAAGGAGATCCCTGCCTCTAAAATTTGCTAAGGAGAAAGTTTCCATGGCAACAGAGACTCCATCCAAATGTAATTGAAAGTGAGTGACTAGGATATCTATATTGTTCAGTTCTAGTATGTTTCACCTTTAATTATAAATTTTTCTAAGCCGCTGATATGCTAATATGTCAGGCCATATTTGTTCAGAGCTCAAACTGACAAGTCATTGTATGGAAAAAGAAAAGAGTAAACAGTCATCTTTCAGGCACATTAGAAACTCTGCAGAAAAAATAAAACAAGAAGAAAAGATGTTTTTTTTTTTTTTAAAGTGGATTTGATTCTACACCTGAAGGGCAGCTAGGGGCCATAATCTCAGGGGTTCCACCAAACTTTATCAGACCAGGAAATGTGGTCCTTTTTTCCATGATTTTGAGTTCTGTTCCACATTGTTCTCCCACTCTATCTAGGATCTCCTACATAAATCCCCCTCTAGGTGGTTGACAGTAGTACCAAGCACGATCTAGTTCTTGTGGCCCCATAGTCATATAGGCTAAGGATCACATAGTGTACCAGTCCATTAGACTAATTGTTTCCATGCATCCTTGGTTTTCTTCATTGAAGAAGAAAAGATGTATTCTTTTCTTTTTTTAATTTTTATTGTGATTTGGGTGAAAGTTTACAGAGCATAACACTTTCCATTCAGCAACTCACATATACTTTGTCTCATGACATTGACTGCAGTTTCCCATAATGCAATAGCTCCCCTCCCACTTCCTCACCATAGTGTCCTCTTCCTGTGTCCTTTCCTCCCACGAACTCCATCTCCCCAAGCTGTCTCCCTGTGTATACACTGCCCTTCTATTTTCCCATGATTGATCTCTCCAAGGAGTGTATCTACCTGATGTAAATGTTCAGCTCATATGCCTGTCTTTTGTTTGGCTGAAAGCCACAGGAGTGGATTCCCTTCCAGACCTGAGGGGCACCTAGGGCCCATAGTCTCAGTGGTTCCATCAGGCTCTATCAGACAAGCAAACCTAGTCCTTTTTTAAAAAAATTATTTTGAATTTTGTTCCACATTTTTCTCCCACTCTAAGCAGGATCTCCTACATAGATCCCCCTCCAAGTGGTTGACAGCAGTAGCTGGGCACCATCTAGTTCTGGTCTCACAGTCATATAGGCATGAGGATTGCATGGTACACCAGTCACTTGGACTAATCGTTTTCATAAATCTTTGGTTTTCTTCATTCTTCTTTGCTCTGGATGAGGAGAGACCCATCAATGCATCTACATGACCACTTACAAGCTTTTAAGATCCCAGTTGCCACTCACCAAAGTGGGATGTGGAACAATGTTTTTGTGTAGTATGTTATGCCAATTGAACTTGATGTCCCCTGCAACTATGGTCCCAAGACCATAGGTCCAACTACTCATACCTTCTGGGTAACTGACTGTGGCCAAGTGATTACCACCTTGTCCCTTGTCAGTTCTACTATATACCTGGGAATTCTTAAAGAACATACAAATGCACTTTTAGAAACATTGTATGCCAACCCTATACATGATCTTGGGCACACTCCCCCCTGCATAGAAATAACTAATAGTTCAACCTGTCCACCTGTCTATCCACCGATATATAAATGTTTGCCTTCACTGACAACACAGTACTATATGTGCAAAAGGGTTCACCTTTGTTGTCTGTACCTCCCATGCACCTCTCTATGTCTTCCTCTTCCTCAATGCCACCATGTTGATCACTCACATTTGGTACATTGCCCTTCTCTTCACTCAAATCAATACTTGTCTCTATCTATCTAACAGTGTTCCCTCTTCTGCACTCCTACCCCTGGTAACCAACAAAGAAAATTTCCTTCCATAGAAAAACCTTTCCTTTACTTTTTATAATAATGGACTAATATAATATTTGTCCTTCTGTGATTGACTTATTTCACTCAACATAATGTCCTCCATAGTATTCTGATGTTATCCTTTTCATTTCAGTTGGTTCTGTTGTGATGTTACCTATTTCGTTTCTTATTTGTGTTGTTTGTATTCTCTCCCTCTTTTCCTTTGTTAAATTTGCCTGTGGTTTGTCATTGTTATTAATCTTTTCAAAACACCAATGTCTAGTCTTGATTTTTTTCTATCGTCTTTCTATTATCTGTTTCATTGACTTCTACTTGACTCTTTATTATTTCCTTTCTTCTGATGACTGTTGGTTTTCTTGCTGTTCTTTTTCTAATTGTTGGAAATGTTGGTTTAAAATGTTGATTTTGACTCTTTCTCCTTTTTGATGTGTGCATTTATTGCTATAAATTGGCCTCTGGTCACTGCTTTGGCTGTGTCCCTAAGATTTTGGTATGTTGTGTTTTTGTTCTCATTTAATTCTTAAGGAAGGTGTTCACTTTCCATGTGTTTGCTCTTTCTCCATTGATCTTATTGATTTTTAATTTTATAGTATTATGATGTGAGAAGATGCTTTATAGTATTTCATTGTCTTTAAATTTATTGAGGACTTTTGTAGACTAACATATGGTTTGTCCTGGAGAATGT
>NW_006922317.1:804048-810358 GCF_000298275.1 Orycteropus afer afer | reverse complement strand
TTAGTCCACTTCTATATCCTTCCCTTCAAGGCTCAGGGGTCCAAGATTATCTTCTGTGTCTGTGTTAATTGGTTTCCCTTTTCTTTGTTGAAGAGGGTCCGTGCAATCCTTCTGCCTAGTCCGCCATCTTGCCCCCTATTTACAATCTTGTAAGCTTATTTTAATTTGGATATGTCCATAGCTGTGGTTTCCAGGTTATGCCATTTTGTGTATTAATGGTCAGTTGTTATCTGCTATTTTTGGTTCTCTGTACAATGGAGTCCCTTTAGTATCTCTAGTAAGGTTGGTCTGGTTTTAACAAATTTCCTTAGTTTCTGCTTATCTCAAAATCTCCTAATTTCACCATCATATTTGAGGGACAATTTTGCTGGGTATATAAGTCTTGGTTGGAAATTTTTCTCTTTCAGGGTTTTATATATACCATTCCATTGCCTTCTCGCGTGCATGGTTTCTGCTGAGAAATCAGAGCTTATTCCTACCGATTTTCCTTTGTAAGTAATTTTTTGTTTGTCCCATGCTGCTTTCAGGATTCTGTCTTTGTCTTTGCTTTTGAAGAGTTTGATGATGATATGTCTTGGTGATTTTCTTTTGGGGTCTATCTTGTTTGCGGTTCATTGGACTTCCTGAATAGTTATATTCTCATATTTCATTTTATCAGGGAAGTTCTCTTCAAACAAATCTTGGGCAATTTTCTCAGTGATTTTGTTTTTCTCTTCCTGTTCTGGAATTCTGATTACACGTATATTATTCTTTTTGATGGTATCCCACATGAACCTTAGGCTTTCTTCATTTTGTTTTGGTCTTTTTTCCTGATTAGTCCCTTTCCAAAGAAGTAGTCAGGTATTTGTCTTCAATCTCATTAATTCTGTCTTCTATTGATTTTATTCTACTCCTTTGCCCTTTCCATGTGTTATCTATTTCTAAAAATTTAATATTAATCTTCTGGATTTCTAGCTATATATTTTGTATCATTTCTAATTTTTCATTTGTTTTGTCATTTTGGTCTTGTATTTTCTTCTGAAGTTGTTCTAGTGCTTTTCTGTGTTTTCCTTAATTTTGTCAGTGCTTTCCTTGATTTGTCTCTCAATCATTTGAAGATACCTAAGTAGAATTCTTTTGAATTCCTTATCAGAGAGTTCCAATGCTGCTTCTTCCTCAGGGATGTGTTCTGGATCTGTATCCTTCTCCCTTGTTTCCACTGCTTTATCATGCTTCTTTTTGTAGACTGTTGGTCTTTTGTCTCTGAGACATTGTGACATCATTGTATTTAGATCTCTGTTAACTTTTTATGAAGAGCTGTTAACGGTGAGTCAGGCTCTTCTTGGTGGTCATGTGTCATTGATCAGTTGGTGCAGAAGGAAGTGGTGGCTCTCAGTATGTGGAGTTGCAGGAGGTGTGGGTGCTATTGCATCGTATGGGCATGGTTGCTGTCTCTCAATCACTTAAACAAATACAACAATCAAAAAGCCATCAAAAAGTAAAAGCAAGCAGGCAAAATCACACTGTATAAACACACAGGAACAATCACCAAAAAAGGAAAAAAGAAAAAAAAACTCAGCAATATTTGGGGATGGGGCAAGAAGAGAAAAGATATAGAGTAGGAGAATAATGAAGAAAAAAAATGGGAAAAATGTAAAAAGAAAAGCAAGGAATGAGTTAACCATGAGAAAGGAAAAAAACGTGAACCAGGAACAGGGAAGAGAGTAAGAGCTGAAACTAGAACCTGGGAAGGGAATAGAGTAGGAGAATAATGAAGAAAAAAAATGGGAAAAATGTAAAAAGAAAAGCAAGGAATGAGTTAACCATGAGAAAGGAAAAAAACGTGAACCAGGAACAGGGAAGAGAGTAAGAGCTGAAACTAGAACCTGGGAAGGGAAGAATAAAGAAGAAGAATAAAAAGGATTAAAAAAAGATAATAATAATAATAATAATTTTAAAACGAATAAATAAATGAATAAAGGAAAAAAAAATCTGGCAGGGCACCCAGGCTCTGTCAGAACACATAGACTGGGATGGAATTCCTGCCAGCCCAGAATGTGAGTGAAAGTGAGGGATGGCTGCAACTCCATTCACCAAGAGGGTGTAGGGCATAAGAGTAAGAAGGAGAATATCACACCTTCCTGTCCTTCGTATCTAGAATGTCCTTGTGGTCCCCAGCAAGTGGTCCCTATTCTTAGGTCCCTGGAATCTGAGAGAATTGTTGCTTTAAATATCCAAAATGGTCAAACCACTTGTAAACATTCAAAATGGCTGCGCCCTCTGGACAGCAAAAAATCCACAGCTCAGTCTGTCTCCCTCTTTGCTGCTTCCTCTTTTATTCACTAGCCACCATTGCAGTCCTCTATGCAGCCCCTGGCTAGCAGGGCCAATTTTTAGGTTAATTCTTAGGTCCTAACACCACTTGGGGAACTCTGGTAGCATAGTGCCCAAGGCACTTGACTACTAACCAGAAGGCTGAAGGTTCAAACCTGCCAGCCACTGCTCTCACGGGAGGTTGGGCAACCTACTTCCATAGTGATACCACCTTAGAAACCCAAGGAGGGGTGGCTATGAGTCAGGTGTGACTCAATGGCACATAACAACAACAACACGTGGCAACATCCAAGCTGTCCATGCCATCAAGATTGCTGACAGACTGCAGGTCTGTATGTCTCCTTTTTTCGGTGTTTTCATGCAGGCTCTGCTACTAGCTGGAGTTTAGTCCACTTCTGTATCCTTCTTTTCAAAGCTCAGGGCTCCAGGATTCTCTTTTGTATCTGTTAAATAGTTCCCCTTTTCTTTGTTGAAGAGGGTCTGTATAGTTTGTCTGCCTATTCCTCCATCTTACCAGAACTCTCCCAACAAAAGTATTCTTTTGATATTATTTGCAATCCCTTAGAGTAGTGATGAGAAGACAGTCATTATTTTATACATTTTTTACTTATGATTGTGTTTTCCCATGGAAGACTGTTTGCTTGAAGGATTTCCCTCTTTTGTCTCCCTCTCCAGACAGCATTTACTCTGGTTCCCTGTCTCTTGGCCAATCTTGCCTGTAGGACCAACTTCTCTGCCTTCCTGCCCAGCCCAAGGCCAGGGTTATGGCACCCATAACAGACTTTAAATGGAGTCCTGACAGACACTATGAGTTACAAACAGTGACAATCACTGTCATCTGCTTTACAGCTTGTTCTGGCTACACAGTGCCGCCACTCTGACAAGAACATACCACAAATGAGATGGCCTTAACAAATGGGAGTTTATTCTCTTATACTTCAGGAGGTTAGAAGTCTGAGTAAAAAGTGCCAGGCTCTAGGGGCTGGGTGAAAGCCCCTCAACCTTGGGCTTCAGCTCTACCTCTTGATCCCGGCCCACTGAAGCTAGAGGCATCTCTTCACTCAGGCAGCTACTGGCTGCTGAGGCTAATAAGCCCAAGGTTGATAAGTAAAAAGGCACAGTCCCAATGTTACCAAATCACATGGCAGGCCATTAATTTAAGTCCATTGAAAGTCCCAAGTTTTGCAGAGCATGGCAGGCTACTGAACAACAACACAGCTACATGCAGGGTTCAAGCATGCCATAAGCTCGAGACCATTCCCAAAACTGTCTTATATACAGGAAATAGACAACATCCCTAAAGCAGCATGGAGTTGATTGCCAGTCTCATCATGGGGAATAACTACCACCAGCTGCCCAACCACTCAACAAGGCCCAGCCAAGTTGACACACAAACTTAACCACCACAATTCTAGTCCTTGTCAACTTGGCACCTGTACAGGTCTTCAATGGGTGGTATCTGTACTGATCTCCTTCACTGGGTGACTCCAGTCCCCTAGTTCCTGAGTGGCAACCTCACCCCCTTGGCCTGGCAGCCCCATTCTTCTCCCTGTTGGGCATGGCACCCCTGTCCCATCACTCTTGGTCAGCAGCTTGACTCCATTACACTAGCTCACATGAACAAGCAGCCCCACACTCCAGAACAAAGTTGGTGAAAGTCTGGCTCTTTGAAACCTAGGGGGCTGTGGTGGTTCCACCCTCAAGGCCATGGTCCTACCCTGAGGCTGAGGCAGCTCTGCTTCCCATTTCCTTGGTCTCTGCTTCTGCCGATTAATGCCAAAGGCAACCCACTCCACCAGAAAACTTCCTGCCCAAGAAGGTCTTGGCTTTCTTGCTCCATGGGCTGGCCAACCTGCTACTCCATTTCATGCTGGTCTCTTCTACCACTTAATGCCAAAAGGCAACCCACTCCACCAGGAAGCCAACTATCCAATGGCACCCAGCTTTCTCCTCTGTGGGCTGGTAAGCCTCTTGCTGTTTAATGCCAGTCTCTGGGCTCTGCTACTGCCATCTCTCATGCTGGTCTCTCTGCCGGTATCTCTCTGCCAGTTTCTTGGCTCTGCTGCTGCCATCTCTCATGCCACATGCCACGGTCTCTCTGCCAGTGTCTTGGGTCAAGGACACACTCCACTTCTGTTTCCACATTTTAGGTATCTGTCAGAGCAGCATCTCACTTTCGGTACCATATTTTGTTCTGGTTACCTAGTGCCACTCTGACAAGAATATACCACAAATGGGATGGCCTTAACCAACAGGAGTTTATTCTCTTATACTTCAGGAGGCTAGAAATCCGAGTTCAAAGTACCAAGCTCTACGGGCTGTGTGAAAGCCCCTCGACCTTGGGCTTCAGCTCTACCTCTTGATCCCAGCCCACTGAAGCTAGAGGCATCTCTTCACTCAGGCAGCTACTGGCTGCTGAGGCTAATAAGCCCAATGTTGACAAGTAAAAAGGCACAGTCCCAGTGCTACCAAACCACATGGCAGGCCATTAATTTAAGTCCATTGAAAGTCCCAAGTTTTGCAGAGCATAGCAGGCTGCTGAACAATGACACAGTTATATGCAGGGTTCAAGCATGCCATAAGATTGGGACCATTGCCAAAGCTGTTTCTTATATATGGGAAGCAGACCACATCCCTAAAGCAGCTACTCAGCTGCTTGTTGTAGGTCCCACCATGGAGTTGATTGCCAGTCTCATCATGGGGAATAACTGTCACCAGCTGCCCAGCCACTCAACCAGGCCCAGCCAAGTTGACACACAAACTTAACCACCACACAGCTAATGTCCAGAAGTCAGTTTTATTGTGTATGATATTTGTGAAAACGTTTATGATTTTTTAAATATGCATTGAATACTACTGATAGGAGTAAATGAGAAGAGTGTTGTATTTTTGTTTTGTTTTAGTTAAAATTGTGGTCATATGTCTTTAACGTTAAGTGCTGTCAAGTTGATTGTCAACTCACAATGACCCACTAAGAGGGTTGAAGTGCCCGATAGGGTTTTCTAGGCTGTAATCTATACAGGAGCTGATTGCCAGGTCTTTCCTCCTTTGGAGCCACTGGTTAGGTTTGAACCTCCAAACTTACAGTTAGCAGCTGAGCACTGAACTGTTGAGCCACCATGGCTCCCTGAATGATTAAAAATTCAGACAGATCAGAAAATGCAGCCTTACAGATTATGGGGTTTATTGGGGAAGTACCAAACTACGATTCAAGTTCAGGAACAACACCCAGTCTCTCTCAGGCCACTGTCTCTCAGCCAATAGTCTCTCTCAGTCTCTCTCCCAGCAGTGTGTGTCTGTCAGTGCCTCCCTCCCAGCAATGTGTGTCTCTTGGTGTCTTTTTCTCAGGAACATGTTTCTCTCAGCAGCACATCTTTCTCAGCCAGCAGTCAGAGAGATTCCTTCTGCCTCTAGGAGGACTTCTTTTTGAGGCCAAACCAACCAATTCCAACATCAGAATTCTATACACCTGAGAGAGAGTGAACTTCCCAGATAATTACTTTGTGCTGCTCCCAACAGAAATACCCCAGGTGGATGATTTTAACAATGAGGAGCTACTCAGTTTCTTACAGCAAATTCCACCATAGAGTGTACAAAGACTTGTGGCTAGAAAAGCCATACCAGGTAATTTACTACACCACAATATGTATACCACATAATTTTGCCAGTTCAACTTTTTACAAATGTACAACTTATTAACAGTAATTAAATCAATTAGTGGTACAACCCTACACTGAATCAAGGCAATTTTCCCATCACCATTAACCACCCCCTTTTTTCACCTTCACTCCCACCTCTGATAACCACTAATAAAATTTGTCAACATACTGCTGCAACCGTTTTTGAATTATCTTCAGTAAGATCTTACTTGCATGTGATATTGGTATTGTTGGATAATTTCCACATTCTGTGGAATCACCTTTCTTTGGAATGGGTACAAATATGGATCTCTTCCAGTCAGTTGGCCAGATAGCTGTCTTCCAAATCTCTTAGCATA
>NW_006922317.1:799276-801973 GCF_000298275.1 Orycteropus afer afer | reverse complement strand
ACACACACACACACACACACATATTTTTATAGCATGTACAAATACGCTTATAGACATATCATCTGCCAGGTATATATATGATCATGGTTATATTCCCATTCACCTACCCATATCTGATCATTTTGCCTGTCTACCTAGATATCTATCCATGGATTAATTTTTGTTATTACAGATAATGCAATATTTTATATGTAGTAGTATTTACCTTTGTCATCTGTACCTCTTGTGCACCTCTCCATCTGTTCCTTTTCCTTAGTAATATTGTTCTGGTCACCTGTTTTTGGTATATAATGCTCTTTACTCAATCAATACACATCTCTTACCTAGCTAGCAATTTTCCCTCCCATCCTCTGCCATCCCTGTTAACCAACAAAGAAAATCTCCTTCCCTGTCTAAACATTTCCTTCACTTTTTATAATAGTGGACTCATACAGTATCTGTCCTTCTGTGATTATTTCACTCAGCATAATGTCTTCCAAGTTCATCTGTGTTATGGGGTGTTTTATGGATTCTTCTTTATTGTTTAATTTTGTCTAATGTTCAATTGTATGTATATACCATAGTTTGGTTATCCACTCATCTGTTGATGGGCACTTAGGTTGTTTCCATCTCTTTGCTATTGTGAGTAGTGCTGCGATGACCATGGGTATGTATGTATCTATTTGTATCCTGGCTTTCACTTCTTTAGGATATATGCCTAGTAGTGGGATTGCTGGATCAAATGGTATTTCTATTTCTAGCTTTTTAAAAAAGCACAATACCATTTTCCACAGTGGTTGTACCATTCTGCAGTTCCAACAGCAGTATATGAGTTCCAAGCTCTCCATACTTTCCCCAGCATTTGTTGTTTTCTGTTGTGTTGAACTTCACCATTATTGTTGGGGTGAGATAATTCATAGTTGTTTTGATTTGCATTTGTCTAATGGCCAATGATTGCAAACATTTCTTCATGCGTTTCTTGGCCACCTGGATATCTTCTTTGATGAAATGTCCTCTGCCTATTTATTAATTGGATTGTTTGTCCTTTTGATGTTGAGGTGTTGAAGTTTTCTATAAATTTTAGAGACAAGTCTTTTTTTGGATATGTCATTGCCAAACATGTTTTCCCAATCTTAAGGTACTCTTTTTATTCTTTTGGAGAAGTCTCTTGATGTGCATAAGAATTTGATTTTTAGAAGGTCCCAGTCATCTAGTTTATCTTGTATTGTTTGTGCACGTTTGGTTGTGTGGTAGTCTATTTATGCCATAAATTTGGGCCCCTACATTTGCCCCTATTTTTTTTTCTTTTTACAAACTGTATAGTTTTAGGTTTTACATTGTGTTAACAAGTGTGCCCTTATTTTTTCTTCGATGAACTTTGTAGTTTTAGGTTGTACATTTAGGTCTTTGATCCATCTTGAGTTAGTTTTTTGTATGATGTGAGGTATGAATCTAGTTTCTTTTTTCTGTAAATGGATATCCAGTTTCACTAGCATCATTTGTTAGAGAGACCATGTCTTTTCCTTTTAATGGGTTTCAGCCTTCTGTCAAAGATCAGTTGTCCATAGGTGGATGGATCCATTTCTGGATTATCAATTCTGTTCCACTGGCCTGTGTGTCTATTCTTGTACCAATACCAGGCTGTTTGGACTACCATGGATGTATGGTAGGTTTTGAGATCAGCAAGTGTGAGACCTTCAACTATTTTTTCCTTCTTCCTTAGTAGTGCCTCGCTTATCTGAGCTCTCTTTCCTCTCTATATAAAATCGTTGATTAGTTTTTTCATGTTCCTAAAGAATGTTGATGGAATCTGGGTCAAGATTGCATTGAATCTGTAGATACTCTGGGTAATATTGACATTTTCACACTGTTCAATCTTCCTATCCACAAGTGTGGTATATTCTTCCATTTATGTAAGTCTCCTATAGTTCCTTGTAGTATTTTGTACCTTTCTTTATATAGATCTTTTTTGTCCCTGGTAAGATTTATTCCTAGGTATTTTATCTTTTTGGTAGCTATAATAAATGATATTGTGTACCTCATTTCCTGTTCAGAGTTCTTTTTGTTAGTGTGGAGGAATGTAACTTGTTTTTGTATGCTGATCTTGTACCATGCCACTTTGCTGAATCCTTTTATTAATTCCAATAGTTTTCTTGTTGAGTTTCTGGGATTTTTATGTATAGGATCATATCATATGCAAATAGAGATTGTTTTACTTCTTCTTTGCCAATTCAGATACCTTTTGTTTCTCTTATTTCCCTGGCTAGGATTTCCAACACAGTGTGTAACAGAAGTGGTAATAGAGGGCAATATATCTGATTACTGTTTGTAAAGGGAATGTTTTCAGTCTCTCTCCATGGATAATAATATTGGCTGTTGGTTATGTATCTACACCCCTTATTATGTTGAGGAATTTCCTTTCTATTTCTATTTTGCTGAGAGTGTTTATCAAGAATGACTGTTGGATTTTTATCAAATATTTTGATAAATATTTTGGTATTGATTGACATGATCATGTGTTTATTTACGTGGTAGATTACATTGCTTGTTTGTTCTGATGTTGAACTATTGTTGCATACCTGGTATGAATCCCACTTTGTCATTATGTATTATTTTTGTGATACAGTGTTAGATTCTATTGGCTAGGATTTTGTTGAAGATTTTGAAATATATATTCATAAAGGCTATTGGTCTGTAATTTTTTTTTTTTTTTTTTTT
>NW_006922317.1:779429-798938 GCF_000298275.1 Orycteropus afer afer | reverse complement strand
ATTTCAGTTGGTTCTGTTGTGATGGCATCCATTTCATTTCTTATTCATGTTAATTTCATATTTTCCTTTGTTCAGTTTGCCAGTGGTTTGTCAATTTTATCAAACTTTCCAACCAACTTCTAGTCTTGTTGACTCTTTCTACTGTCTTTCTGTTTTCTGTTTTATTTATTTTTGCTTGAATACTTTACTTTTCTTCTGGTGGCTGTAGGTTTTTTTATTTTGCTACTCTTTTTCTAATGTTGGCAATGATCTGCTAAGGTGTTGGTTTTGGCTCTTTTCTGTTGTGTGCTTTTATTGCTATAAATTGTCCTCTGAGCACTGCTTTTGCTGCATCACAAACATTTTAATATGTTATGCTTTCATTTTCACTTGGTTCATGGAACTTTTGCATTTCAATTCTTTATTCTTCTATTACCCAGTAGGTTTTAAGGAGAGTGTATTCAGTTTCCATTCTTTATCTTGATCTTCCTATTGTTGATTTCTCATTTTATAGTAATTTGATCTAAGAAGATGCTTTGCAGTATTTCAATATTTTTAAATTTTTGAGGTTTGCTTTGTGGCCTAACATATGATCTGTCCTGGAGAATGTTCCCTGTGTGCTGGAATAGAATATATATTGTGCTGTTGTTGGGTGAAGTTCTCTCTATCTATCTATATCATGGTCAAGTTGTTTGATTGCACTGTTTGGTTCCTCTTTATCTTTGTTGAGTTTCTTTCTAGTTATAGCCTTCATTAAAAGTAGTGTATTAAAGTCTCCTACTATTATTGTGGAGTGGTCTACTTCTCTTTCCAATTCTGTTAAAGTTAATGTATTTTGGGGCTCTTTCATTGTGTGCATAGACATTTACTGTGGTTATGTCCTCTTGTTCTATTGAGACTTTAACCCATTATATAATGTCCTTCCTTGTTTTCTATGGTGGTTTTTGTCTTAAAGTCTATTTTATCAAGATATTAGTTTCACCACTCCTGCATTTTTTGATTGCCATTTGCTTATTTTTTTCCAAGTTTTGATTTTTAATCTATTTTTGTCTTTATGTCTAAAGTATGTGTCTTATAGACAGTATATTGATGGGTCACATTTTCTTATGCATTCTGCAACTCTGTCTCTTGATTGGGTACATTTATTCCATTTACATTCAGTGTAATTATTGACAAGTATGAATTTATTGCTGTTATTTTGTTATGTGTTTTTTATGGTATTGTTGATTTCTTTGTTCCATATAATTTCTGTGTTGAGCTCATTTTAATGATTTTTAAAAGCACTTTCTTTGTTGCTATTGTTTTGGTATTACTACTTTTTTTTTTTTTTCTTAAATGAGGTGTATTAATATTCTTTGAGGCTACTGTTATTTTCTTCCCAAGTTTAAAACAGTCCATTGTATCTCAAAATTGTCTTGACTTCCTCTCCATTGGGAAGTTCTTTACAATATTCCCTCTTTTTGCTTTCTGGTTCCCCTCATTTACAATTTGATGTCTCTTGTACCCTGGTTAGTCTTGTAACTTTTAGTTTTTATCTGGGTTGGTTTCTGGGTTATGTTGTCATGTGTGTTAATCACAGGTTGTTGTCTGCTGTTGTTGGTTCTCTGTCTGAAGGACTCCCTTTAGCATTTCTTGTAAGGCTGGTCTGGTTTTTACAAATTCCCTTAATTTTTGTTTATCTGGAAATGTCCTAATGCCACCATGCTCTTTGAGGGACAATTTTGCTGGCTATATAAATCTTTGTTGGCAAGTTTTTGCCTTCTCACCTGCAGGGTTTCTGCCAAGAAATCAGAGCTTAGTCTTATTGGTTGCCCTTTGTATGTAACTTTTCATTTTTCCCCAGCTGCTTTATGGAAGCAAACTACCTCATCTTTCTCCCACATTGTCTCCTCTCTCACACACACACTCTCTCTCTCCTAGAGAAGCAAGAATAATTCTCTCAGAACTGATGCTGGCCCCCATCTCACCTGGAAAGATTCCACAGCTGTGTTTGCAAGCCAAGTATCTAATACCAACACCTCTGGTGGCATAGTGCCTAAGGCATTTGACTGCTAACCAGAAGGCTGGTGGTTCAAACCCATCAGCCACTCCTCGGAAGGCAGGTTGGGCGATGTACTTCCGTAGTGACACAGACTCAGAAATCCAAGGAGGGGTTGCTATGAGTCAGATTCAACTCGAATTTTGGTTTAGTGACCTAATAGGTACAATATGATGTGTCCTGGGGTGAGGTTAGTTTTGGAAACATCAGCAGAATTTCTCTGAGACTTTCAAGGCTAATGTATATTGTGAATTCCAAGAGAGAAGTATTACTGTATTTTTACATAAATAATACACATATTGTTTTTGCAAACTACGCCACCTCTCTTGAGTTAGTTTCGCATAAGTGCTATACACGTTATTTTTGTATGGATGCTATTTGTGAAAACACAATATGCGGAGTTTCTCAAACTTACTTGAGTCATTTTCTGCCAAACATCTTCGGTGTAAGACCTCTGTGCAATACCTTAGAGTAACACTCAACCTAAGAAATATTTACTGGAACATTCTGTTAGCTAATCTTCCTCTGGAACCTGGATTCACACATTCTACATCATAACTCTCACTTTCTTACCATGGAGATGTGATTAACAAAGGATTAAGTAAATTAAGCTCGTCATCCTTCTGGTCACACTTTTCCATTTCTTGTCTTTCAGATTCTGTGAATCTTCTCACAGTAGTTATATTGTCCTTCTACTAATAATACATATTTTGGAGTTGGTAGTTCCCCAGTAAACAATGATTTACACTCACTCACTTATTGACATGGTTAGATTCCAAAGACCAGGTCGTTACGCAAAACTGACCTAATAACGCAAGAGTCGGGTGCATCCTGTCTTTGGTGCTGGTGTCCCTCTGGTCACTAATTGCCTATCAGTCACCCTGGCATCTCAGGATGTGCATGGTATAGTTGGTCTCTTCCTCATCATGCCTTCCTCACCAGCAAAGAGCCTGGGGGGGTTAGGGGTAGTGGTGATAAAAATTGCCACCCACTTCTCCTGGTCCTGGGTGGGGACCTTGCTTATCCTCTATCTGCTCTGACCTCTTACAGCCCCTTTCCCAATCCATCCACTCCCACCTCCCCCTACCGACCTCCCTGGCACCTTCAGGCCCTCACTTGCATTCCCAACTGGCTGCAACCTTGTGTTATATTGCTATCACCCTGTGTCCTCTGTGGATGAATTGAGATGTCATGCATGAATGAGAGGTGTCCTGTGGTTTATCAGCTATTGTCCCTTGTGTGGCTCAATCGTCACTGGACCCTCCAGGATATCACTTTGAGTGGCCTGTGAGGGTGCCCTGGGCCCAGCCACAGCTCCAGATGGGGCCCAGATCACTGCAGGTGTCGCCTGAGAATTGTTTCCGAAGTTGTCATAAATGCAGAACGTTGGCTAACAAGATAGTTAAGTGAGGAGGAAGTGTATTTAAAATGCTCTAAATATATATGAATGAGCATCCCTGTGTGGTGCAAATGGTTAATGACCTTAGTTGCTAAACAAAAGGTTGGAGATTTGACTTCAACCAGAAGTGCCTCAGAGGAAAGGCCTGACAATCTACTTCTGAAAAATCAGCCATTAAAAATCCTATAAGCACAGTTCTACTCCCACACGAGGTTGCCATGAGTCAAAGTCAACTCCACCGCAACTTGCGCTTTATATATGAATCATTCATGCCATGTTTCTGAGCCTTGATGTTTCTAACTAAAGATCTCACAAAAAATCTGAAAAACTACAGGTGTGGATGCAGCATTTATTCTTTAGGATCACCCTGCTTCATGCCTTCCTCAGCTTTGCTCTGTCCCCAAACTGGCTGAGCAGCTCCACTTCCCACCTTCTAAGAGTTGGCCCCGCATGGATCCTATTGTTAGCTTGACTCTTCCTTAGGAAGTAGACACATCCTGTAAGAGCAGAGACCTGGAGTCATCCTGTACTGCTACACATCCCCTCAAGTTCCCAAGATGGAGTAACTCAGGCTGGTAGAGCTGTCCAGAATGGAGGTAGCAGCAGGCTCTGTGGGTTGTGTTGACTTTGTCTCAGCCAGGGTGCTGGCATAAAGGCCATGTAAAAATAGGATAGGTACAAACTGGATTATTTTTTGCTGTTTTTATCTATCTTGAGAGAAAAAAGGAAAAGCAGAGCCAAGGATGTCCTTGAATTCAGGGTTTATGTGTCATCATCTCTGTACTGCTGCATAGTGCCAGATGTAGGAGAATCCCTCAATAAATAATAACTGAAAAAACTTTGCATTAGTGGCTATCATTTGAAGGAAAACATTAAAAATGAGGGAAAAATGAACGTTAGAAGCTTGGCTGTACACCTCAACTCTGCCACTTTTATTAGGCATGTGACCTTGGGTGAGTCGTTTTTAGTACTCAGAACCATAGTTTCTCATAAGTAAAATTGCAGTTTTTTTCCTTCTACCTATTTGTGTATATATATCTGCATATGTAAATATGCACAGATGTTTGAAATAATTTACATAAAATGTTATTACGATTGTTTTAAGGATACAGAAATTGGGATGAAGTTTTGCTTTCTTCTTTGTATTTCTGATGAATACACTGTCAGTGTAAAATTATAGCTATGATAAAACAATGCACTCTCTAGTACTTCACAGAGCTCTGGTAGCATAGTGCCCAAGGCACTGAACTGCTAACCAGAAGGCTGGTGGTTCAAACCTGCCAGCCACTCCTCGGAAGGAAGGCTGGGCAATCTACTTCCATAGTGATACCGCCTCGGAAACCCAAGAAGGGGTCGCTATGAGTTGGGTCCGACTTGAGGGTACATAACAACAACATTACTTCAGAGTCTCTGAGATAGGTAAAAAGTTCCCATAAACCAAAACAAGTATCCTTCCTTCAGGTTCTTTTTTCTTACTCCATACGTACTAACTAGGTCTTTATATTTACTACTTCAAGTAGGTAGTCCTCTGCCTTTCCTCCAGCGAGAATGTCTGAGAAGGCAGTAGTAATCCTCAGGAGATAACATAAAGACCACTATTCTAAGAAAATATGGAAATAAATGAATGTCACCATATATAGAAAAGGAGCATTTCTTAAAACCCAATATGTCAAGTCTTAAAAAAGAACAAAAACTATTTAATTAAGGTTGAAAAATTTAAAATTATTTTAAGTTATCCATTTAATAAATGTGGTGCCACTGTTTTATAGGTATTTATATGGCAACCTCGACATTTTATATTAAAAACAAGTAGCCTTTTTACAGAGTTTGTGACAATTTTCTCTGCTTCCTAGGTCCCGGAGTTTATTTTACTTTTGCTTGGTTCCAAACTGAATGGTACCTTATTACTTCTGCTATTTATATTTTCATTAATGGAAATCTAGAGTTACTAAATAGTACAACTTAAGATATTTCAAAATACTATTTTTTTAGCCACAGAAAATTCTCCCAATAGAAGTTAGAATTTTTCAGGTTTAAATATTTTAACAATATTTCAGATGAGATTATGAAGCTAACCAGCAGATTTTTATTGCACTCAAATATAGGCATATTTTTCTTTAAATATTTGAGATTCTGTCTACAGTGCCTCTGTTATATTCATTCAAATTATTCTTATATTCTAAAACAATGAAGCTTCCAAACTGGTGGAATGTTGCCAGGGGAATTCAACAGAGTCTGCAGGCAACATAACCAAAAGGCATAATTTAAATTGGCTTCCGGAATGAATGGGCTCAGTTATCAGAGCAGCTGAAGGCTGTGTACAATTAACGGCATTTGTCAACATTCACTGGGCCCCATATAGAACAAGCAGTCTCTACAGTCCTACAGAGCTGCAACCTCCAGCTTCTGGCACCTTAAGATCCACATGACTTGAAAACAAAAAGGCAGCCCCAAGCCATCACAAGAAGGACAATGATACATTTTAGAGATATTGGCAGAACCATAAAGCAACTGCTAATTAATGTTAATTATCTAGAACAACTCTGTTAATATTAGCATCTCAATTCTGAATTAGCTAGCCATCATCAAACATAAAACACCATTTATAGAGATAAGTTTATATTTATTATTAAAGATTTTAAAGTCTTTCTCATGTTATTTTTATTTTTAAAAGATATAAAAAATAATCTTCTAATCTCTTTTTATATGGTGAATTCTCAACTTAATTCAGCTTTAAGATTTCTGTATAAAAAATACTGAATTCATTCTATAGCAGTCTGGGGTTGTTTTTGTATACATTAAACACATTTCACTCATGAAAGGGTACAAAACAAAACAAAACAAAAATCCAGAGGGAGTTTCATTAAATAAATTTATTTGTTAAAATAATTTAACTCCAAATACAACTGTTGAATTTGTATCGAGTTATAACTAAAATTCATGTTTTAATTGAAATGTCAAGGTTTAACAACTGACATTGTTATAAAACAATAAGCTGTTGTTTAATTTTAAATGGTCAGTTGTATTAGAGCTCAACAATTAACTGTGAACTGTATTTATCTCTGGGAAACCCCAAATCAATAATGATAAGTCTGTTTCCAAAACCTACTGCAGTCATTCTTGAAACCCTGATCAAGATTTAACAGATGCACAATGACACTTAAAAATTAAAACAAGACCCCCACCGTTTTAACATTTGATTGGCTAAGGAGACAATTAAAGCTTACCCACTGCTAACACAGGACTAATAGTAACAAAAACTCAAAAGAAAACAAAAAGCCAACATCAATGAACAAAACACTTTCATATTTACACATACACAGACAACATTCACACTAGAAAATCCTTGAAATCAAGCAGACATAGTTAGGCAACATTTCTTCATACAGAAAAGCAAGTATCAGTAGTTTTACCACAGAAAAGTGATGGCAACTGTAGTAAATGGAGTGAAAAGTTCGTTTCTAATTCTACATATGAAAGGAGAAAGTCATCAAAGCACCTTTCAATAGTTTAAGAAAGATTTTATGTAACACTTTTGATCAGATGCTGGCTTGTTTTACATAAGTTGAACATAATTGAGAGGCATTAATTCCCATCACTATCACAGCTTAAAAGACAAGGCTTCCACATTAAAGGGAAAAAGATTTAAAAAAAAATGTTGCCTTTATATAAAACTAAAAACAGAACAAAAGCAAAAACAAAACAGAACTTTTTCACAACAGCTAAAGAAAAAGTGGGTCTTTGGATCAAACCATAATGTTTTTAAGGCATGTTAGAAAAACTTCCACTTACATAGTTGCTAGTCTGATCAGGGCATAAAATAAATAGTGACGAGAGGTCACTAACTTTCCTCTGTAGGCACTATTATTTCATGTGCCAACAAATTTAATCTTCCTGTTCTTATGCTTTTTCCTAACATCTCAACAAACACATCTCATTCATTCAAGCTGAGTTATAAAGCACAAGAGGATTTACACTGTTCGAATGCTTTGTGATGCTTTGTCACAAAATATGCAGAGCTGTGTGCAAACACTGACCAGGTGGTCAAATCAGTTCTTATTAGCATTTCTGCAGTATAAATCCACCTTATTGTTCTGATATACATATTTTTAACTAAAAGTTAAAATTTTAGACAATCTTTTCTACCTTACATTTTGCCATACTTTCCTATTGTTGAACTTATTTTAATGTCTATATAGCAACTCAATAAACAAAATCATGATAAATGGAGAAAATATTAAAGTTGTCAAGCGTTACATTTTACTTGGATCCACAATCAATGCCCACGGAAGCAGTAGTCAAGAAATCAGACATTGTATTGCACTGGGCAAATCTGCTGCAAAAGACCTCTTCAAAACTGTTATAAAAAAAGAAAGATGTCACTTTGAGGACTAAGATGCACCATCAGGGTATTTTTAGTCACCTCATATGCATGTGAAAGCTGGACAATGAATAAGGAAGACCGAAGAAGGACTGATGTCTTTGAATTATGGTGGTGGCGAAGAATATTGAATACACTGCGGACTGCCAGAAGAATGGACAAATCTGTCTTGGAAGAAGCACAGCCAGAATGTTCCTTAAAGAGGAGGATGGCGAGGGTTCATCTCACGTACTTTGGACATGTATCAGGAGGGACCAGTCCCTGAAATGACATCATGCTTGGTAAAACAGTGTCAGTGTAAAAGAGGAAGACCCTCAACGAGATGGACTGAAATAGTGGCTGAAAGAATAGGTTCAAACACAGCAACAATCGGGGGGATGGCACATTACCGGAAAGTGTTTCGTTCTATTGTATATGGGGTCGCTATGAGTCGGAAACAATTCAACGGCACCTAACAACAACATAGCAACCCATAATGTAAAACTGTAGAATCTTTATAGATGATTATAATGTGCAATCTTAGTTGTTATAAATTGCTAGGAAGTATGGAATTCTAAGAAATATTATCATTCTGAGAAATTAACTGCTTCAAAATACAACCAATTCACTAACAAGTATTTCTTCTTCAACTGATAAATCATACTTCTTGAATCTCTGACTTCTCTATGTTTGAGTCAAGTCAACTTTTACAAAGGGAAATTTGTTTCAATAAAATCGATTACAACATTTTGACCTATAAATGAGGTGCTTCCTAAACTATACTGAAGAATGTAAATACTCAAAGATTTTTGACAACCACGTCCTGGTTCTACCTACTTATCGCTTCCATTTTTAACATCCATGGAAAGTATGAGCTACCAAACTTTTTTCTGTCCTCTAAGTTTAATGCCAACTACTAAACACTTAGGCAGCTACAAATGATTGCAATAATGTATAAAAAAATACTTAAATAACTTAAAAGAATGTTTTTGATGCACTATATTCTGCAGTACAGATTTTCAGTAGAAGCAATTATCTCTGACTTGTGCCAAATTCTTAGCAACAATGAACACACATGCACACATAAACATACACTCTTCTCTCTGTTACATACAGAAGACCAGAGGTTATTTGCACAAGACTGTGAAACCAATAAAATGTGGGGTGGTATGGAGATGCAGGCTCAGTGACATTGCAGTTCTGAAGGCCAAATTTATCTCCAGAGGTCCAGCTCAAGATAATCTATTCAGCATTTTTGAAGTTAGCTGAAAACCCCTCTACACTTGATTGTAAAACTTATGAATAGTTATTTCCTGTGCCATTAGTCATGCAAATGATAAATACTTCACGGCTAAGAAAATCAAAAATGTCAGAGCTTGAGCACCTTTTCAAAACAAAATATTCACTCTAGCTTTACTTGCCACTTCAGTAATCAGGGCAAAATTGTTATAAGAAAACCTTTATATAATTCTCCAGGAAAATTAAAGTTAAAAGGCTTTTTGTCCCTTACCTTCCACTCTATAATTTATGTTCTACTTTTAAACTCAAATTATTTCACATGGTTATTCAATTTTTAAAATGCCTGTATTGAAGCTCTGCTATAGCAAACTTGATTTTGAAAGCAGGTTAGCCAAGGATCATACCACAACCATAGCCCTTAAAGGCAAGAAGGAATTTGCTGCTTTAACAAACATAAAAATGCAAGATATCTATACTGTCCTGTGAGGTTTCTGCAAATGGGAACATCTGGATGCAACATGGCTTCATTTTCCCTACACGATGGTACTACTTAATCTACTCAAATGCTTCTGGTTAGTAAGGCTAGGCAATTTCTTTCCATCACTGTTGCTTCCTTCTTGTTCAGCAAGAAATAAAGACATTCCCTGCTTGGTTAACAGAGGATGGGTGTGGGGTTCTGATTTTCATCAAACCCTTTGAGAGCCTCCATTTTCTGTGGTAAAGCAGGTGATTTAACATTCTAAAGCCAGACTGTAGTTTTACACAACCTGTTCTGATTTTTTTCTCTAACAAGCATTGCGATGCAGGAGTTAGTTCTGTATCACAAATTAGGATAACATTTACAATTAAGCATCATTTTTGAAAAACAGAAATATGTCAGCTGAGCATAGAATCTCTCCCTGTAATGCTGTTGGCAGGTTAGCTGTCATTATCTTACTTGACGGAATACCTGGGCTAGAAGCACTATCCCAATTCCTGAAATTCAGTACTCACGTAGGAAAATATTTCTCCTTATTATTTTTTTAAAGAAGATAAAATATTTTAATTGTCAATGGTCATAGGAATTCTTCCGGTTCTCCCTCAAGATTATTTTTAACGTATGCAATAGTTGCTTCTGTCAACTCATCGGCAATACCATCATAGCCTTCAAATGAGATCACCCTGTAGATCACTTGGCTATGCTTTAAAGTTGCAGGTGCATAAAGGAGACTGAGCACAATGGTGAAAACTGTAGTGACTGAACCCAAATGTTACTCAGAGATATCAATGAACAATCTCTGCTCAATTCTGAATAAGGGGTGGTATTTCACTGTAGATTCATATCACGCATCCTGCAAACTCCACAGAAGAGTAGACGAGTTCGTATCGCCTACAACATTGGGCCAATCCATCCAAGATAGCCATATTTCAATGCTATTGGATGTTACATGCAGAACAGCATGGATCATCTTTGTCAGGCTGTGCAGCATAGTTCATTTGCCTCACAATTTCTGCAAAGAGTTCGTCCACCATTGTTTTACTCTTAGCGGAAGTCTCCATAAAGGGGCAGCCCCACTCTTCAGCAAGGGCTCTGCCTTCATTGGATGATACTTCTCTCTCACTTTCCAGGTCCACTTTGTTTCCAACCAAGATGACTGGCACTTTCTCATACCTAGGAGAGATTAAACAAAACACACATATATGGTAGAAGTCAGTGCAAGGCTGAAAAGGTAAAATATTTTATTTTTTTCACTATATTCCACAATAAATATCCTTGTGAGTAGCTCCAATTGTCTTGCCATCTACCTAAAGGTATTTAGAAGCTGCTTTTATATATTAAAAGAAAACAGTTGCTGTTGAGTCGAGTCTGACTCATGGCCATGTCATGTATATCACAGGAGAACTGAGCTCCACAGGGTTTGCAATGGCTGAATTTTTTGGAAGTAGATTGCCAGGCCTTTCTTCCAAGCTGCCTATGGGAGGACTTGAATTGCTAGCCTCTCAGTTAGTGGCCTAGAGCATTAATAGTTTATATCACCCAAGGGCACTGCAGCTTTCATAGTGAGTAATTAAAGGATTTTTCTAAATATTTTTAATTAATTAATCAAACATTCTTAAAATATATTCTTTTCTAGAGACACCTGGAAAATTCTAGGAATCTGAGAATAAATCCTAGGAGATTAACTAGACTTTTTTTTTTCATTCGAAGAGACACAACTCAAAGTTTAACAGTGGATCAGGTAATAGTTCTACTGAATAAATAAGCAACTCATAATTTTCCCATACTCTAGAAGTATGCAAAACTAATCATGTTCTAATAGTTCCTAAATAAGGAAAAAGCTACTAGAAATCATTAGGATGGGAAATCATCAATTATAGCTATATTCTATTCCTTTATAAAACTGCTATACATTAGCCAGTTGAGAGAGAAACAATATGGCTCTTTTCAGCCTGACAAGATTTAAATATTTCAATCATTAGCTCTGTTTGATGTTATCTCTTCTTTTTCTTCCTAGCTGTAATAAGTATAACCATGTAATAACATGGTTGGCAAAAGCTTACCTAATTATGCCAATAAATGATTAAGAAAAGAACAAAGAAAAATGTCCTGAATTATTTTGTATCTAGAGATGATTCTCTCTATAATGGTTACTCCATTGGCACACGGTATGGTAGATGATCACGGAGTGAAAATACATGGGACTGTTTTGCATGTTTATTTAATATTCTTGTTTATATTTGTTCTAAAAAATACGACTAATATATTCTAAGGCTGTAATTTTTAGTTTCAATGTTATTTTAAAAGGTTTTTGTGATTTTGTATAAATATGTCCTTTTATATCCCCCTTTAAGCAGAATGCATCTTTCGGCTATAAAGAAAGTAAACAGCAAAACTGTATCCAAGTAATAACAAATGACACAGCTAATCAGTTAGAAGAGAGAACCATACAGTCAAGGCTTTACTGAGGCAAGAGTCAGAGTTTTTATCATTCAAGAAATTGAATAATAGGCAAGGTAGAATGTTTCTGACAATATTTGCACAATTTTATAATCCTGCCCAGATGGTTCTCTCCACTAACCCAAACTTGTAAGGTAAACTATATTTCCAACAGAGTCTCACATTTTTTTTTTTTTTTTGGCACTAGATCAGACTGAGTAATATTCTCAATAAGATGGTATACACTTCAGGCAATGTACCATTCAAAAATCTTAAACATTAAAACAAATGAAAACTGAATGAAGAAAGCTATATAAAGGGGTAAATCTCCTTGTGAATATTTCCATTCTACAGGGACTGGATTTGGACAACTCCAATTTACATCAAAGAACTTCACATGAATTTACTGTGCATCAACTGTACCTTAACTCTCTGGCCTCAGATCACACTGACATCTCTGAACATATGATGCCAGGTTTTTTACATCTTGTAGGACTCTTAAAGGAGTCCTGGTGGTGCAAAGGTTAAATGCTTAGCTGTTAATGAAATGAATGGTGGTTTGAACACACCAGTGATTCCACAAAGAGACAGATCTGGTAATTCTGCTCCCTGGCAATCTGCTCCTTGGTGATATGTTCCCATAATGATTACAGGCCTAGGAAATTATGAGGGCAATTCTAATCTGTCATATGGGGTTGTCATGAGTCACAAACTAAACATCACCTAACAATAATAGGACTCTTCCAAAAAAACTCAAATTCACTGCCACCGAGTTGATTCTGACTCATATCAACCCCTACTGGGTTTCTGAGGCAGTAAATCTTTATGGAAGTAAATTGTCCCTTTTTCCTTCTGCAGAGCGACTGGTGGATTTGAACCTCCCACCTTCTGGTTAGCAGTCAAATGCCTTAAGCACCATGCCACAGGGTTACATACGATTATTTTTGCTCCTTGTCCTCTGGGAGGGCAAATGGCAGTGTCAATGAAGCGGCACTACAGAACACCATGTATCAGCTACTTCACACAGAAGTCAGGATGACAGTTTTTGTCTTACTTACAAAGATATAATAGCATTTAATTTTTCTTACGAGAATACAGACATCACAGTGCACTTTAAAATGCTCTTTCAGTGAAGTACCTTATAAACATTAATACAATTAAGGAAAACTTATTGGTTGAATTAAGTTAAAAACTAATTTGAATCTCTAGTTACAATAATCATAAACAGGACAGGGTTAAGATATTATTTTCTTTTATTGTTGTTGTTGATAAGTGCCGTCGAGTCAAACCCGACTCATAGCGACCCGTCCTTAGGTTTCTGAGGCAGTATCACTACGGAAGTAGGATTGCCCAACCTTCCTTCCGAGGAGTGGCTGGTGGGTTTGAACCGCCAGCCTTCTGGTTAGCAGTCAAGTGCCTTAGCCACTATGCTACCAGAGCTCCCTTTCTTTTATTAGGAAATAAATATTTTAAGAACTATTTTTTAGTTTAAATATAGTATTACAACATGTTCTATATTTGAAGAATAAAAATTTCTTACAATTTTAAAGTTTAAAACTACAGGCTCTATCACAACATATGGATTTTCTAAAATATTGCAAAAATCAAATCATTAACAGTTGTATGATCCACTTTTTGAAAAATATGAGTAAATATTACTATTAGTCTGGTTCAAAAGGACAACAGAAGACAGCAACATATATCCACATGAGACAGCATTTAATAATTGTTCAATCTTCAGTGTAGATGGCCCTTTAGTCAGAATCAGAGAGCTGTTCATTATGTCACTAACTCTGAATTTTCAGTAGTCTTTCAATGAAATAAAGATGCTAAGGAAATTCAGACTAATATCCTCAGAAGATTTTTAAAAGGCTGAATAAAATGTTCAGGAAAATATTATAAACATTTCAGAATGCCAGAAAGTGATACATTTTGTCTCTCTGTTAATATGAAAGTATGAACAGCAGAAAAGATTCTGAACTACTATGTGGAAGCTGGGCTTGCAGCCTTCCCACTGAGAGGCTTCAAGACTTCAAAACACTTACTCTACATATCTGTCCTTTATTTCCTTGTCAGTCAAAAAGGAGTAAGAATACCTGTTCTATTTAACACCAGCTTGCTATAAAAGTACAAGGAGATAATATTTTTAAAAAATACAATGAAAAAAAAAAAATCAAGAACTAGATAACTGCAGGGTATTGGTGGTTTCTTTTACCTACTGAATCCACTGATGTGAGACATGGGGTTGAGCAGCCATTTAGGTGATAAGAAGCAGGAAAAACTGAGCCTGGGAGGCAAAGGAACTCTTGGGGAAGGGTAAACTCTAATCAGGGTGGGGGAAGGGTGTGTGTGTGGGGGGGGAGAAAGACAGGAGAGAGAGATGGAGAGAGAGATTAAATAAAGCAGCCACCAGACATGAATCTATTCCTTCCCTAGTCCCCAGTGCAGAGTATGATGTGATGAGGAAAAAGAAAAATATTCTTAAAATGTTGGGGACTTAAGAGAAAATTAGGAGCTCTGGTGGGACAGTGCCTAAGGCATTTGACTGCTAACCAGAAGGCTGGTGGTTCAAATCCACCAGCCACTCCAAGGAAGGACGATGAGGCAATCTACTTCCGTAAAGATTTACAGCCTCGTAAACCCATTGGGCGTGCTGAGTTGGAATCAACTGGATGGCAGTGGGTAGAGAAAATTGATACTTGTTGGAAAGGGAATTCTAACAAGGCTGTGGGTTGGGATGACAGAATAGAATCCCATATGTAGGATAAGATGTGGAGAAACCCGGACAGTCCTTAAGGAAGACAAATCAAAAGAAAAGAGAATAAGCAAAGTCCTGAGTTGACAGGATAGAGAAAGGCAAGAGGAAACTGTTGTCTGTAGTAATACAGTGTTAAAGAAAAAAAAGACCCCAGAATTCCAATCCCAGATTGCCACTAGGTAATTCTGTGTATTTAGAAAATTAACTGAATCTTTTGGTTTCTCTGTTTCTTAAACTATACGATGAACTGGACTAGGTAATTTCAAAGGTGCTTGTTAGTTCTGAAAAACAGGACCTCTGGTAGCATAGTGCCTAAGGCATCTGACTGCTAACCAGAAGGCTGGCGGTTCAAATCCACCAGCCACTCCTCAGAAGGAAGGTTGGACAATCTATTTCCATAGTGATACCGCCTTGGAAACCGAAGAAGGGGTCGCTTTGAGTCAGGTTTGCCTCGACGGCAGTGAGTTTTTCCTAGTTCTGAAGCTAAAAATATGAACAGACATGATGCACATCTACCACAATCATCACAGATCATTTGCTGGGTAATTGCTGAACACTTAGCAGTGTTCTAAGTACAACACCCACCAGGCTGATTTTTATAATAGATATGAAAGTACACATGAGGAATAATGGCAAAATATACAGCAAAACCTCATCAAGTCTCCTGGGAGGAACACACTGAGCATTAGAGATATTTAACTCAAGTGGAGGAGCTATTGACAGCTTGTTCTGACTCAACAGGCAGAAGTCAAAGACAAACTCGAGAACTAAGGAGTTCCATTTCATTGATGATACTGCTCCAATGCAAATATTTGGGATGGTTTTAACTATGTGAGTACTAAAGATTATATTGAAAATGGCCTGATGCTTCAAAATAACTAGTGACAAACTATCACTTATATATTTAGCTAAATATTTAATGGATATTTACTAAGAGCTTGTCATCTGGCTAGATATTGTTCTAGGCCTTTAGATAGATCAGTGAGCAAAACAAAAATGTCCACCCTCACAGTGATCTCATGTAAGAGACAGACATCAACAATAAACAACAATAAACATCAGTAAACAAGTAAATAGCAGGTTTATTAGAAGATGCTAAGTGTTATGGAAACAGGAAAATGTCTATCAGGAAGTTGGACACTGGTCCCATTTTAAGTAAGACAATCAGGGTAGTTGTTATGGATTGAATTGTGTCCCTCCAAAATATGTGTTGGAATCCTAACTGCTACACCTGTGGATGTGACCTCATTTGGGAACAGCATTTTTTTTTTGTTAATGGAGCCAGCAGTGTAGGGTGTGTCCTAAACTTAATCACTTTTGAGTTACAAGGAGCAGCAACAGACACAGAGACAAGCAAGTATAAACAGGAGGAAGATGTCACATAATGATCACAAGGAACAGATGAACACCTGGGTTGGAGATGTTAAGACAAGGATCTTCCTCCAGAAAAGACAGAAAGTGTCTTCCTCTAGAATTGGTGCCCTGAATTTGGACTTCCAGCCTCCTGAACTGTAAGAAAATAAATTTCTGTTCTTTCAAGCCACCCACTTGTGGTATTTCTGTTACAGCAGCATTAGGAAACTAAGACAGTTGGTTTCATTGGGAAGATGACATTTGAGCAAAGACTTGAAGGAGGTAAGAGTATCTGAGGGAAGAGCATTCAGGCAGAATATGGATAAGGTAGTGCAAAAGCTGGCAGGACCAGGCCTGGTGGCTCAAGGAATAACAAACGGAGCTATAGAGTCTATGTAACCTCCTGCAACTCCAGCAACCAAATATCTTGGATTATAGAAAACCTATTCATATGAGGCTAAATAGAACTTAAGATTTTATACAGCAAAAGTAGCCTACAAATGCCAAATGTGGTTTATGAATAGGACAAATAAATTACTTAGGAAGGCTCAGCACTTAGGGGCCCAAGTGGTTAAGTGCTCAGCTGCTAGCTGGAAGGTCAGCAGTTCGAACCTACCAGCCACTTCACAGGAGGAAGATGTGGCAGTCTGCTTTCATAAAGATTTCCAGGCTTTGAAATCTTATGGCCAGTTCTACTCTGACCTATAGGGTTGCTGTGAGTCAGAATCAACTTAACAGCAACTAGTTCATTGGTTTAGACATTTAGTTCATAAGTTATGGCAGTTAATTTCATATTCACATAAAAAAATCAATGTTCTGTTTTTATGAACAGTTTTGTGAGTTGTTTTCATTTTTCCCCTTTTCTAAGTACATCATTTGGCGATACAAAGATCCAAAATTCTAAAAATATTTCAATTTATGTATTATTATTAACCTGAATATGAATAGGAGACTTGCTTGTCTACACCTTAAGGATCTGCAGGTTTACTGTAAATTTTACCATATCCTCCTTGACATTTCATTTAGGAGCACGACCAGGGCCACATAGTGCCTGATGTAGCTCCATTTTCTTTTGTTTATAGTCTGTGAACAAACACATGTGTTCTAACATGAATTTTCATACTGTTCATTGTACTTGTGAGCATAATTACATAGTGTATTAATAAAGCATCCTTTAAAACAGCTCTACTTAATATACCAACTTAAACATCAAAAATAGTGGCTTTAGTATCACTTGATTGAAGAATATTGATGGGCTTTGCTTTCTACTTTTCTCATAATTTCCCTAACATGTATGTGTAGGTATTTGTATTCTGAAAAACCAAACTCACTGCCACCAAGTCAATTCCAGCTTATAGTGATTCTCATTGGGTTTCCTAGGCTATAAATCTTTACAGAAGTAGATTGCCCTATATTCTTTCTGCCGAGCAGGTGGTAGGTATGAACCACTGACCTTCTGGTTAGCAGCCAAATGCCTTACCCACTACATTACCAGAGCTTGTTGTTATTGTTGTTGTTGTTGTTTGCCGTCGAGTCGGCCCCGACTCATAGCGACCCCTCCTTGGGTTTCCGAGGCAGTATCACTACGGAAGCAGGATTGCCCAACCTTCCTTCCGAGGAGTGGCTGGTGGGTTTGAACTGCCAGCCTTCTGGTGAGCAGTCAAGTGCCTTAGGCACTATGCTACCAGAGCTCCTTAGGTACATGTATATTTTATGTATATTTCATTCTGGTAGTGTCTGGTAGCTGACTCTCAGAACAATTTGAGAATTAAATATATATATGTATATACACACACACATATACATATATAAAATATATTTTTATTTTATATATATGTATGTTTGTGTATGTGTATATATGTGTGTGTGTATTTACATATACACAGGTATGTGCTACTCAACATCAACAATATGTTCAGTGAAATAGGACGTTATGTGATTTGGATGTTATATGAACACCATATTAAACATTATGGAAAGCTCACTTCTGGTCATTGCTGCTGCTGCTGGTGATGGAATTTGGAAGAATGGATGGTGGCAGAAGAGGCTGAGAGGGTGGTGGCAGGAGCAAAGCAAGAGGAAGCAACCAGGGAGGGAGCAGAGCGTGCTCAGCTCTGCTTGCTGTTCTGCCTGCCTGAGTAGCAGGAGCACCCAGGCCCTACAGCCACTGCCACTCTCACCACTCACCTGCCCTATGGACAAAGTCTGGACAGGCTGCACCCGAGCCCTGTCCTCTGCCTTGCCTGCCTATTCTCCACCTGTGATCCAGTGCTGCAAGAGTCTGGGTTGGAAAAAAAAAACAACCAAACTCACTGCCATCGAGTAGACTCCGACTCATAGCGACCCCCTCAGGGTTTCTGAGAAAGTATCTCTATGGAAGTAGATTGCCCAGTCTTCCTTCTGAACAAGAGTCTGGGTTGGGGTCTTTAAAACCAATAGGGGGAAATTATAAACAAAAGGAGAGATGTTTTCTCTTTAAAAACAAACAAACAAAAAATCTTATGTGACCATGGACACATACGTGGTCAGACATTGCCCAAACAGACATTAAGTGATGCACACTTGTATACTGACTCCCAGACCTTACTCCAGAGCTACTGAATCTTAGGGTTCAGGAACCAAGAGTGTATGTAGTATACAGTTATATATGTATGTGTGTAATGTATATATACATACAATTTTTAAGCTCTAATTCTGATGTTCAATAGGACTTAGAAATCACTGCTAAGGAATACTACTCTGTGATCCCAAACACTGTGAATGTGTATGTTATAGTTTCATATTGTGGCTAGTCCAGAATAAATTCCTTCTTTCCTTCATTTATTCACCAATTTGTACCACTGTCAGCTGTTTCAATTTTCCTTTTGAGGGTGCTAGTAATATAGTAAAGAGCTCTAGTGGCATAGTGCCTAAGGCACTTGACTACTAAATAGAAGGCTGGCGATTCAAACCCACCTGCCACTCCTCAGAAGGAAAGTTGGGCAATCTACTTCCTTAGTGATACCACCTCGGAAACCCAAGGAGGGGTTGCCATGAGTCGGAATCAACTCGATGGCAGTGAGTTTGGTTTTTTGGTTGAGTGCTATAGTATATCAAAAAAACACCATATGTTTTTAGGTGTTTTAAAAACACATGACGTTTTACCATGCTGTTGTCCACTTAGTCACTTTTTCATAAGCAAAATGAAATAGACTTCTCTTTGATTTTAGAATCAGAAAGACTTTGAATTCCCCTGTTCAAATTTCTACTTAATGTCAAAAATCTCCTTTACCAAAAATCACAAGCAAAATGTCAAAATAGCTGTTTCTTCAATCACTTCTATTAACCACCTTACCAACTGGTTATGCAGCCTATGTTTAAATACCTCTAGTGATTGCAAACTCAAACCTCAAAGCAACTCATCTGGTACTTTTTGTCAGTTCTTAGTGTTAAAGACAGACAGACTAGGAAGAAGGAAGAGGCCGTC
>NW_006922317.1:772841-777898 GCF_000298275.1 Orycteropus afer afer | reverse complement strand
GAGATGGATTGACACAGTGGCTGCGATGATGGGCTCAAGTATAGCAGGGATTGTGGGGCTGGCGCGGGATCAGGCAGTGTTTCTTTCTGCTGTGCATGGGGTCGCTATGAGTCGGAAATGACTCGACGGCACTTAACAACAACAACAGTGTTAAAAAGTTTATCCATGTGATAGCTGGAGTTATGTATAAACTTGGCTGAACCACAATTCTGTGTGGTTTAAGCAGGTGTCATGTGGGTTATTTCCATGATAGGATCGTCGGAAGAAAGACTGGGCAATCTTACTTCCATAGAGATACTGCCTTGGAAATGCAAGGAGGGGCTGCTATGAGTCGAACCGACTTGAAGGCAGTGAGGTTTTTTTTTTTGAGGTAATATTAATTATATCTACTAGCCTCATTTTTCACTTAATATTATGGACATTTCCATTTCAATAAATTACATGTAGTATCTTAGTGGCTAAGTTCTGGTGTCATAGTACCTAAGGCATTTGACCGCTAACCAGAAGGCTGGTGGTTCAAACCCAGCGGCCACTCCTCGAAGGGAAGGTTGGGCAATCTTACTTCCGTAGTGATACCACTTCGGAAACCCAAGGAGGGGTCGCTATGAGTTGAACCAACTTGATGGCAGTGAGTTTTTTTTTTTCCTGAAGTAGTACTAGTTATATCTAGTACACTCATTTTTCACTTAATACTATGGACCTTTCTATTTCAATAAATGATATGTATTATCTTAATGACTAAGCAGTATTCCATTTACTAGAATCTAAGGTATAAATGTTCTATAATTTACTTACTATTTCTTCATTAATAAACATGAAGAACCCACCTCCACCCCAAATTTTTGGCTAACATTAACAGCAATCTGAAAAACTACATACATCTAGAAGTGTGATTTCTGATTCAAAGGGTATACATAAAGTATATGCTCTTTGACATCAGAAATCATACTTCTTGGTTAGTTCATGAGAGGCTGTACATGCACACACACACAGACACACACACAGACACACACACATATATTTTGTTATGGTATGTAGAGTTTCAAATTATATCCAGAAATTTATACTATGATTAATAATACTTATGTTGAGAGTGCCTGTTTCCCTACCCTCTGGATTGATACTTTCAGTCTTTCAATAAAGTATTATGGGAGTTCTAAAAAGAAAGGGGCTTGTTATTGGCTAGGACTTGAAGGCTCCCACCACAGCTTCCTAGCATGAAATATCAACTCCTCTTGTAAAGATGTAAAGCATGGGCTAAATAAGGCTGCCCTCCCCTTCTGAACTTACTTGTTCTAAAGTCACTAAATATTTCATTTTAAAAGGGTATTTCTGGTAATTCAGCTTGAATAATGAAAGGAAACCACAAACGTTTTCTCTGACTTTCTCTTGGTTTCAGAATGCATACTGAGGAAGAACAAAGAAACATTTGACTATGCTCGGTAAAAATGAAGAAAGATGAGTAAGTGATGACAAAAGATAGTCAAAGCTATCAGAGACACCTCAGAGCAATATGAATAAAAATCACTTGTTTTCATACAAATTAAGAGCTGACATCCTAATAGAAGAAAATATTCCTAATAGTTTGATTGTGACAGTAAACAGACCATGGGAATGTAACCCAGAGGCCATTAAAATGTATGAAAAGGCCACTTGGGAACTTCCAGCGTGGCCAACATGGAGTAAATCCACTAAAGAAAGCCTTTTTTCTCTTGCTGATTACAAATAAAACTCAGGACAAAATACAAAAGCAATTATCTGAAGACTCTAAAAAGTAAAGTACAGCAGGCAGATTTGGGGGGAGAGTCAAAACTTGGAGAAGAGACACATATGGATGTGAGTTTCTTGGTTTTTCACTATTTTCTTTTGTGGCCCCAAGTTGAGGGTGGGCCCTCAGTTGTTTGCAAACAGTTAAAACTTTGGGAGAAATTCTGGTTTTCTATCCAGAAGATCTGGGTAAAGATCTGAGAGCTGGAGAGCACATGTGGATAGAAAATTCCTTTTTTTTTTTTTTTTTTTCCTATTACAACTGACCTAGAGTGGGCCCTGGCAGAGATGCTGTGGTGGGCAATGTCAGTAGCTAAAACTTCATGAGAAATCTCTTTCTGGCTAGAGGAACTGAGTAAAGGGGTCCCTGAGGTCTAAAGACTGTGTAGCAGTGGAAAAAGCTAAAACCTTGAGAGAAATACCGTATTTGTGGTGCTAGGAAAAGGGATGCCTGTAGCCTGAAGAACGCAGGAGGAACTCCAGAAAGGTTAAAGAAGGGGATTCCCTAGTTCTACATATGAATAAGAATAGCTCACTCATCAGTTGCATATGGGTGAGAAAGATCCAAAGCAAACCTATAGCAAAGGTTTTGAGAAGTAAACTAACTACAATGTAAACTACCACCCAAGTTTCAGACTAATCCTTGAGTGGAGCATGAGAAGACAGCACCACAGAGGCTTTGAAAACTAGATAGATAGATAGATAGATAGATTATAGATAGATAGATTTAGAAAACTGACCTATGATTGGAACCATCACCCAAAGAAGGCAAGATAGAGTTTGCTGTTACCTGCTAAAAGAAAAAAAATCATCATTCTCCAGAAGACCTTAATAGGATATGGAGTCTAAGCAAAAGTAGTATTAAAATATCCAATATAATCTAAAATTATCATACATAAAAAGAACACAGAAATGTGACCAATTCTCAGGGAAAAAGACTGAAAGTTAAAACTGATGTGACACAGATGCTGAAACTATCAAAGCCTTTAAAGAAGCTATTATAACCATGCTCTATGAGGTGAAAGCAAATACTCTTGAAAGAAAGGTAGATGTTCTCAGGAGAGAAAAATATTATTTATTTATTTATTTATAAAGCCAAATGAAAATTTTAGAACTGAAAAAATAAATGAAAAAAATATTCATTAAAGGGGCAGAATGGAGATGACACAGGAATGAATCAGTGAATTTAAAAACAGATCAACAGAAATGATCCAATCTGAAGAATATAGAGAAAAAAGACTGAAAAGAAAATGAACAGAGTTCAGCAATCTGTAGGATAAAATGAAAACATCTAACACTCACTAGAGTTGAGAAGATGAAAGGACTGGTATAGAAAAGACATTAAAAGAAATAATGATTGAAAATTTCCCAAACCTGGTGAGGAGATAAATTTATAAAGTATGGAAGTTTAGCAAGTCTCAAACAGAATAAACTCCAAGAAAACCATATCAAGACATATAATGATCAAACCAAAGACAAGAATAAAATATTAAAAGCAGCCAAAAAAAAAAAAAAAATGCATTACATATAGGGGAACAAACAAAATTGCTAGAGATTTCTCATCAGAAATCATGGATGCCAGGAGTCAGTAAAACAGTATCTTTAAAGCACTAAAACAAAATAAAACCTGTCAACCAAGAATACTGAATCAGAAAAAATATGCTTCAGAACTGAAGGTGAAATAATGGCATTCTCAGATAAAGAACAATCAGCAGAATTTGTTGCCAGCATATCGCTTTTAAAAAAATGCTTTTTAAAAAAATTCTGAAGAAAACAAGTTGAAGAACTCTTGTCCTACAAATCTAATCCAACCTCACTTCCTACATCTTTCCTGAGAGAATCTTCTCTTCCAAATTCTGTTTCCATGCCCAGAATAATCTTCTTAGCATCCCCACCAATTAGATTCCAACTACTGTTCAAAATCAGATCAAATTTCATCTCTTTAAAATTTCCCTCACTCTAGTAGATGGCTCATTTGTCTGAATGCATACTTACATTTTATATTATCAAGAATTTGGGTTTGGGGTGTTTATTCATTTATTTCTTGTGCTAGGCATTGTGATTGGGAGCTCTGGTAGCGTAGTGCCTAAGGCATTTGACTGCTAACCAGAACACTGGTGGTTCAAACCCTCAAAAGGAAGGCTAGGCAATCTACTTCTGTAGAGATACCACGCCTTGGAAATCCAAGGAGAGGTTGCCATGAGTCAGATCCGACTCCATGGTACTAACAAGGCATTGTGATAGGGACTGGGTACATAAGACAAAACAAGGTTCTTGAAACGTATTATTTCAGTAGTGGAAACAACAAACAAATAATATAAATTGTGATACCTAATACAAAGAAAATAAATATTGATTAGTAAATAGTAACTGGGGTAGGCCAATTTTAGATGAGGTGATTAAAGGCCTCTCCAGGCAGATAAAATCTAGCAAAGGCTTGAAGTTTTGAGAATTAAGTCAGCCATGGGGAAAACTAAGGATGGAACATTCCCAACAGAGGAAGAAAAAAAAAAAAAAAAAGCAAATGTAAAAGAAAGGTAGTAGGAACAAAGAGGAGAGAAGCATGGATAGAGCCTAAAGGGCAAGAAGATGCATCAGAGGAAATTGAAGAAGGACCTAGATAACAAATGGCTTCACTGACTAAAATGAGTCATCTATTCTAAAAGCAGTAGAAAGGCACTGAAGAACCTTACATAGAGAAATTACACAGCATATGGATTAAGATATCAGCGTGGCTAATACACAGAAAATGGATTTTAGGAACATAGTAGTAGCAGCAGAAGGCAGAAGATGACTGAAGTGTTCCAGGCAAGACACAACTATGATGATGGTGATAACACTCAACTCACTGCCATCAAGTCAAAATGACTCATAGTGACCCCCTCCATGGGTTTCTAAGGCAGTATCACTATGGAAGTGGATTGCCCAACCTTCCTTTAGAAAAGTAGTTGGTGGGTTTGAACTGCCAGCTTTCCGGTTAGCAGTCAAATACCTTAAGCACTATGCTATCAAAGCTCCCAGTGATAACACTAGTGAAAAGAAGTAAGATCTAAGACACATTTTGGAGGGAGCACCAACAAACACATGATAATGTACCGACTGAAGGAGATAGATTAGGCAGGAGTTTGGATAATAAATGATTCACAGGTAAACTATTACATTTAGAAGTACTAGTTCTTAGTTGGGAGCTCTGGTGGCATAGGGCCTAAGGCATTTGACTGCTAACCAGAAGGCTGGGAACTCAAACCCACCAGCCACTCCTCAGAAGGAAGATTGGAAGATCTACTTCC
>NW_006922317.1:747313-748344 GCF_000298275.1 Orycteropus afer afer | reverse complement strand
TAATGGCCTGCTGTGTGGTTTGGTAACATCAAGACTATGACTTTTTACTTATCAACCTTGGGTTTTTCAGCCTCCGCAGCCAGCAGCTGTCTGAGTGAAGAAACGCCTCTAGCTCCAGTGGGCCAGGAGCAGAAGGCAGAGCTGGACCCCAAGGTTGAGGGGCTTTCACCCAGCTCCTAGAGGCCTGGCACTTGAACTTGGACTTAAAGCCTCCAAATTTTAAGAATAAACTCCTGTTTGGTAAGGCCATCCCATTTGTGGTACGTTCTTGTCAGAGCGGCACTAGGCAACCAGAACAAATACTATGCAAGCCTAAAGAATAATGCAGAATCTGCAAAACACTACATAATGTGGATGAACTTGAAGGACATTATGCTAAGTGAAATAAGTCAGAAGGACAAATATTGTATTAGTCTGTTATTGTAAAAAGTCAAGGAAAGGTTTATATATGGAAGGAAATTTTCTTTGTTGGTTACCAGGGGTAAGTGGGGAAGGGAGGGAAGGGAACACTGCTAGATAGGTAGAGACAAGTATCGATTTGGATGAAGGGAAGGGCAATGTACCAAATGTGAGTGATCAACACGGTGGCACTGAGGACAAGGAAGACATTGAGAGGTGCGAGGTACAGACAACAAAGATGAACCCTTCTGCACGTACAGTACTGTGTTGTCAGTGAAGGCAAACATTGATTTGTGGGTGGATAACTGAGGGGACAGGCTGAACAATTAGGTATGTGTATGAAATGGGGAGTGTATCCAAGAACATATATAGGGTTGGCAGACAATGTTTCTATTAAGTGTACTTATAAAGGGCCATGGTTCTAGTCACTTCTTGGCCACAGCCAGCTACAAAGATGGAGCGAGTAGTTGCACCTGTGGGCTTGGGACCATGGCGACAAGGGACATCAAGCCAAACTGGCATAGCATACTACACAAAAACATTGTTCCACATCCTGCTTTGTGAGTAGCAACTGGGATCTTCAAAAGCTGCAAGTGGCCTTCTAGATGCAATGATGGGTCTCTCCTCATCCA
>NW_006922317.1:743842-745128 GCF_000298275.1 Orycteropus afer afer | reverse complement strand
GAAATTTTGGTATCCAGGGCTAGGCAAAGAGTTCTTAGATTTGACACAAAAAGCATGATTCATAAAAGAAAAAGTTGAAAAAAGACTGCATCAAAATTGAAAACTTCTGCTTTGTGAAAGATCTTGTTAAGAGGATGAAAACAGAAGCTACAGACTGGTAGACAATATTTGCAAACTACATATCAAAGGATGAATATGCAGCACATTTAAAGCACTCACAAAATTCAACAACAAAAGCAAAAAAACAATCCAATTAGAAAACGAACAAAGGTCATAAGCAGATAGTCACTATAGAGAGTATATAGATGGCAATGAGCACATGAAAAGATATCCAATATCATCAGCCACTAGGGAAATGTTAATTCAAACCACAATGAGATAGCACTATATACCTATCAAAATAGCTAAAATAAAAATAACAACAACACTATATGCTGGCAAGAATACAGGGAGATAGAATCACCAATACACTGTTGGTGGAAATGTTAAAATGATACAGCCACTCTAGAAAAGTTTCAGATAAAAAAAAAAAAAAAAAAACTAAACATACAATTACTATATGACTGAGATATTGAGGATTTACCCAACAGAAATGAAGACTTATGTTCATACAAAAGCCTGCATAAAAATGTTGTGGCAGCTTTCTTTGTAATAATAAAATACTGAAACAACCAAGACGCCTATCAATGATGAACAGTTAAACAAACTGTGGTATATTCATACTAAATATTATTCAGCAATAAAAAGGAATGGACTCGTGATACTTGGGTAAATCTCCAGGAAATTATGTTGAATAATAAATCAATCCTCGAAGGTTACATCCTATATGAATCCATTTATATAATTTTCTTGAAATGACAAAATTATAGAAAAAGAGGGTATATTAATTGTTGACGAGGGTTAAGGATGAGCAGAGGGGCTGTGAGGTCCAGTGAAAAGTGGGTAAAGCTATAAATGGGTACCATGAGGAATTCCATGGTGATGGAATGTGCTGTATCTTAACTATATCAATGTCAGTATCTTGTCTGTACCATTATACTATAATTTTGCAAGAAGTTACCAGCAGTAAAAACAGAATAAAAGGTACATGGAATCTCTTTGCATTATTTTTTTACAATTGTATGTCAATCAATCTATAAGTGACTCAATAAAAAAAGTTAATTTAAAAAAGGCAAACCAAAAAAAAAAAAAAAAAAAAACTAAAAAACAGGACAAGGCATTAGAAGCAAAACCACAAACACAAGTCTCATTAATTTTGCAAGAAGTTACCAGCAGTAAAAACAGAA
>NW_006922317.1:736446-743094 GCF_000298275.1 Orycteropus afer afer | reverse complement strand
ATGAAAAAGAATTGCTACTGCTACCTATAACAATAAGAAGCCCTGGTGATACAATGATTAAATGCTGGGCTGTCAACCAAAAGGTTGGTGGCTAGAAACTACCTGCCACTTTGTGGAAGAAAAGATCTGGTGATCTGTTCCCATAAAGATTATGGCCTAGGAAACCCTATGGGTAGTTAGTTCTACTCTGCGCTAATAGGTTGCTATGAGCTGGCACATCATAACAGTAACATGCAAAAACATGGATACATCTCACAAGAAGGATGCTCAACGATAGAAGTCAAGAGTTTAATAAAAAGCAATGCTAATCTATAGTGACCTTTGAGAATGGAAGTGATAGGATGCAACACAGGCAGCTTGCTATACTGTTTGAAATGTCTGTCTTATTATCTGGGATTTGGTTACATAAATGCATGCATCTAGCAGTATACCTGACATTTGTATACTTTTACATAAAAGTTATACCTCAATCAAAAAAAAGTTGAAACAATGCTGTCACTAATAAGATAATAACCATATGCCTGTAAGGAAGGCCAATTAATATGACTATTATTCAAATTTACATACCAACTACTAATGCAAAAGATGAAGAAACCGAAAATATTTACCAATTTCAGCTATATGAAATAGACCAAACATGCAATCAAGATGCACTGATAATTACTGGTGATTAGAAGGCAAAATATAGATCATCAGTCAGAACATGGCAGGGGCTGACTGCAGAACTGTTGATATGTAAGTTCAAGTTGAAGATGAAGAAAATTAACACAAGTCCAAAAGAGTCAAAGTATGACTTTGAGTATATCCCATCTGAATTTAGAGACCATCTCAAGAATAGATTTGACTCAACACACACTAATGACCAAATTCCAGATGAGCTATAGGATGATATCAAGGACATCACACAGGAAGAAAGGAAAGGGCCATTAAAAAGACAGAAAAGAAAGAAAAGACCAAAATGGATATCAGAAGAGAAGCTGTAACTTGCTCTTTAATGCAGAGTAACTAAAGCAAATGGAAGAAATGATGAGTTAAAAAAGCTGAACAGAAGATTTCAAAGGGTAGCTCAAGAAGACAAGTAAAATACTATAATGAAATATGCAAAGACTGAGTTAGAAAGCCAAAAAGAAAACAACATGCTCGGCATTTCTCAAGCTGAAAGAACTGAAGGAAAAATTCAAGCCTAGAGTTGCAATATTGAAGGATTCTATGAGCAAAATATGGGAACAACGCAGCAAGCATCAAAACAAGATGGAAGGAATGCAGAGTCTCTATACCACAATGAATAGGTCAGTATTTAGCCATTTTAGGAGGCAGCATATAATCAAGAGCCAGTGAAGGAAGACGTCAAAGCTGCATTGAAGGCACTGTAGGAATTGACAGAATACCAACTAAGATGTTTCAACAAATGCATGCAACGTTGGAAGAACTCATTTCTCTGTGCCAAGGAATTTGGAAGACAGGTACCTGACTGAAAGAGATGCATATCAGTGCCTATTACAAAGAGAATCCAAAAGAATGCAGAAATTACCAAACAATATAATTAGTATCACATACAAGTGAAAATTTGCTGAAGGTAATTTAAAAATGGTTGCAACAGTACATCAACAGGGAACTGCCAGAAATTCAGGAAAAATTCAGAAGAGGTCAGAGAAGGAGGGATATCATTGCTGATGCCAGATGGATCTTGGCTGAAAGCACAGAATGCTAAAAGGATGTTCACCTGTATTTTATTCATTATGCAAAGACATTCAACTATGTGGACTGTAACAAATTACAGATAACTGTGAAGAATGGGAATTCTAGAACACTTAACTGTGCTCTTGGACAATCTGTACATAGACCTAGAGGCAAATATTTGAACAAAACAAGGGGATACTGTGTGGCTTAAAATCAGGAAAGGTGTCATCAGGATTATATATTTTCAGCATATCTGTATGTTGAGCAAAAACCAGAGAAGCTGCACTATATGAAGAAGAACATGACATCAGGACTGGAGGAAGACTCATTATGCAGATGGCACAACTTTGCCTGCTGAAAGTGAAAAAGACATGCAGCACTTATTGATGAAGATCAAAGACAGCAGTCTTCAGCTTGGTACACCTCAAACTACAGAAAACAAAAATCCTCACAACTCAAACAACAAGCACCATCATGATAAATGGAGAAAAGACTGATGTCAAAAATTTTATTTTACCCAGATCCACAGTCAACACCATGGAAGCAGCAGGCAGGAAATCAAATGACACACTGGATTGGGTAAACATGCTGCAAAAGACCTCTCAGAGGTATTACAAAGATGTCAGTTTGAAGACTAAGGTGTGCATGACCCAAAGCATGGTACTTTCAAGCACCACATGTGCATGCAAAAGCTGGACAGTGAATAAGACCACAAAAGAATCAATGCCTTTGAAATAGGATGTTGGCAAAGAATATTCAATATACCATGGGCTGCCAGTAGAACAAACAAATCTTTCTTGGAAGAAGTACAGCCAGAAAGCCCCTTAAAGCGAGGATGGCCAGACTCCATCTCACCTATTTTGGTCATTTTATCAGGAGGAAGCAGAGAAGAACAACATGCTTGGTAAAGTAGAGGGTCAGTGAAAAAGAGGAAGACTCTCAATGAGATGCACTGATACAATGGCTGCAATGAGTCCAAAGATAGCAATGACCATAAGGATGGCACAAGACGGGACATTGTTTCGTTCTATTGTACACAGGGTCACTATGAGTCAGAAGTAACTCAATGAGACCTCAATAACAACATGACTTTGAGAACCACAAGTTCTATCTCTCTCACCACAATTCATATCAGGCATAACAAGATGCCTCAGTCCTTCAGAAATCTATGTTAAAAAGAGAAAATGTAAAGATGAGTACATTTAATCTGGCTTTTTATTCACTAGAAAATGGAGATCATCCACCCCAGCAATTTGTTATCTGTGAGGAAGTGCTCATAGAAGTCTAAAACCTTGTCATTTAGAAGCAAAATACGAAAATTTTATCTAAATAAACCAGTTGATTATTTTACATTTTTAAAGAACAATTTCCAAAATAATGTGGAGGAAGGCAGTTTTCAGTCTTTGATACTTTAATGTGTAGTTATATTTCAATCTGTATTTTAATATAAGTTACCACATCAAAAATATATCATTTTAAAGTATGCCAACAAAACATGTTTTTTTCTTAAATAATTGAAAGGGCAAGGAAGATTCAATGTTGTGCAAATATATGAAGAAAACATAGTTTTCATGTATCAAAGTTACAAAGGTATTTAGATGTAAAATATGTATTTTATCTTTAGTCAGTGTAGAAATACAAAAGCAATGCATTAAAAATCAGATCCAACTATTGCACTTGAAAAGACTAAATGTAGTCAATGGCTCAGAAATATGCAGATTACTGAATTATCTAAATTTATATCTTGTTTAAATTATAGGATATATTGCCTCAGGACTCCTTCATTTTAGAATCCTTGGCAAAAATGTTTATGAATGAAGAATTCATATGTACCAGGTACACAGTTAACAAAGCTCAACCACAATATTTTTTAAAAAGCTATCTTTAAATGGAAAACATTTCAAGATATTTCAAAGCCATGAAAAGCTAAGATTTTTGAGGAACTTCTGAATTATGAACAGGTCGGTATTTATCCTGGGATACTTTTCTGCTGTTATAACATGATCTTGAACTTATTTCTCATGTCCAACTCACTAAATGCAAATGTTCTTGTTGTTGTCAAGTGCTGCTGAGTCTAATCAGTTCCGACTCATAGTGACCCCATATATAACAGAATAAAACACTGCACAGTCCTGTGCCATCCTAACAGTAGGCATGTCTGACCCCACTGTTTTAGCCACTGTGTCAATCCATCTCACTGAGATTCTTCCTCTTTTTTGCTCACCCTTTCCTTTACCAAGCATGATGTCCTCATCCAGAGTTTGGTTCCACCTAACCAAAAAAAAAAAAAACAAATCCACTGCTGTTGAGTCAATTCCAACTTACATCATGCAAATACAAAAAGTAGTGGCGTAGTGCCTAAGGCACCTGACTGCTAACCAGAAGGCTGGCGGTTCAAACCCACCACCCACTCCTCGGAAGGAAGGTTGGGCAATCTACTTCCGTAGTGCCACTGCCTCAGAAACCCAAGGAGGCGTGGCTATGAGTCAGGGCCGACTCGACAGCACACAACAACAACAATATAGCTTCCAGATTACCAGATCAACAGAATTACTAAGAAAACAGTCTTGAGTTTATATGGGTCACTGGGAGGAGGGGGCAATTAAATTCTAGATAATATAGTTATATACACATTACAGTCAGATATTTAGTTTTGATGCAATTGTATATATATATATTTATGTTGTTGTTGTTATTTGCCGTCGAGTCGGCCCCAACTCATATATACATATACATATAATTATATACATATATATATGCATACACATATATACGTATATATATGTATGTATGTGTGTGTGTGTGTGTGTGTATATATATATATATATATATATATATGAAGATAGTTTATTCTTCATTTCTTAAGCTATATTATACTATCCCTGAAAATAAGCTTTTATTTTTAGCTAGTCCTCCAGCTATCTTCCCTGGGCACCAGCAAATCAATTCTATTCTCTCTCAATATACCAGAAACCAGTTTATTTTTCTAATGTTTTATAAAGTAATAAATCCTCCTCAAATCATTCTCAACCAAATACAGACAGCAAACAAGATATTTTCAGGTGGGATCAAAGTGCACTAAATATACCAAAGTGAACATATAACTGCTGTCATCAGTCTTACAAATTTCTGACTTTCTATAACGAGTCAGAATTCATGAGAAATTCCTTAGAAAAGGTGGCCCAGTAAAAGCAAAATTTTTGGTGGAGAAAAATTTTTAAACTTAGAAATCAAATTGTTTTAAAAATGTATGTGAGAGTATACATACATAATTAATTCAGACTGTCAAATATATATTCATTTAGCATATCAGAAGGACAAAGATAGTATTTTGTACTCATTCTGCATAAAGCCAAGGGCAATGTTATGCAAATGAAGAGGCTTAAACCATATTATTTGATGTTGACAAACGATATGAAGACTTTCATACAAAGGCAGATAAAACCTTTTCCAGAATCAATTTATTAAAATGGCCTGTCAACACATTACTACATATAACTAGCCATAGAGCCTAGTTCACCCTATGAATAGCTTTTAGTATTCATAAAAAGGTGTATGATTATCATCAACTTTTTTAAAAAGAAATGTCATTCAACAAATGATTAATGTTATATGTCTGTTTATTTGAAAGGTTTTTTTTTTTTTTTATATTTAAAACATACATACTAAAAAACATGACAATTCTTGTAACAAAAATATACCATCACTATTTATGGCCAACAAATTTAGGCCTCGGAGAGGAAAGGCACAAAGCACAAAGAGCTCAGGGTCTCCACAGTAAGTTCCATAACACATTGCTCTAGTACACAAAGCATAAAGAGTAAGCAATGGGAAAAACAAAAATACGATACTAGGTTAGCTATATAATTTGTGTACATATGGTAAGGCAACTGAGTCTAATTTTAAGAAATCACATGGCAGTGTGAAACAAAACAAACAGCTGCTGTCGAATTAATTCTGACACATGGTAACTTCATGTTGTCAAAGCAGAACTGTCCTTTATAGGGTTTTCACAGTTGATTTATTGGAAGTCGATCCCCAGGCCTTTCTTCCCAGGTGACTCTGAGTGGACTCATACCTCCAACCTATCAGTTAGCAGCTTAGTGTTTGCACCACCCAGGGATTTGACATGGCAGGATAACCTCTTATAAGCAGATAAATGCTCCAGTGTCATTCCTGTTTCTGTGATTCTTGGTAAAACTTTATAATCAGTATTTTAGTGTTACTGTGTAAGAGGGCATGTTACATTCATTGTCTCGTTGTTATTATGTGCCGTCGAGTCGGCCCCGACTCATAGCGGCCCCTCCTTGGGTTTCCGAGGCAGTATTACTACGGAAGTAGGATTGCCCAACCTTCCTTCCGAGGAGTGGCTGGTGGGTTTGAACCGCCAGCCTTCTGGTTAGCAGTCAAGTGCTTTAGCCACTATGCTACCAGAGCTCCCTCATTGTCTCATTAGTATTTACATTATGCTCATTGTCTCATTAGTACTTACTTACATTATGCTTATATTACAGATGAGGAAATTGTGATGCAGGGAATGTTAACTTTCCCCAAATTACATTAACTCCAAAGTGCTGGAGTCCAGCTTTAGCCACATTAACACTCTGTTCCTTCAGAGATGAGATTAGGTGAGCATGCAAAATAAAATAAAATAGTGTATTAAAGCAAATAGAATATGTTGCTGTTATTAGGTGCTGTCAAGTCGTCTCCGACTCATAGTGACCCTATGTACTGCAGAACGAAACAATGCCTGGTCCTGTGCCAGGCCCATTATCCTTCCTATACCTGAGACCATCGTTGTAGCCACTGTGTCAATCCATCTTGTTGAGGGCATTCTCCTTGTTCACTGACCCTCCACTTTTCCAAGCATGATATATCCTGCTCCAGGGAATGGTGCCTTATTACAACATGACCAAAGTAGGTGAGACCAAGTCTGGCCATTCTCACTTCCAAGGAGCATTTTGCCTG
>NW_006922317.1:706935-733850 GCF_000298275.1 Orycteropus afer afer | reverse complement strand
TTCCGTCATTCCACATCCTCTTCTGAATCCAGCTTGCATTTCTGGAAGTTCTCTGTCAATATACTGCAACAACTGTTTTTGAATTATCTTCAGTATTATTTCACTTGCGTGCAATATTAATGATATTGTTCTACAACTTCCACATTCTGTGGGATCACTTTTCTTTGAAATGGGTACAAATATGGATCTCTTCCAATCAGCTGGTCTGCTTGGCAGAGACAAGTAAGTGCCTCCAGCATGGCATCCGTTTGTTGAATCATCTCAGTAGGTATTCCGTCAATTTCTGGAGCCTTGTTCTTCACCAATTCCTTCAGTGCCGCTTTGACTTTTTCCTTCAATGCCATTGTTTTGATCATATATGCCACCTCCTGAAATGGATGAACATTGACCAATTCTTTTTGGTACAGCAACTCTGTGTATTTATTTCTTCCATCTTTTTTTTGATCTCCTCCTCATTCAATATATTGCCCATAGAATCTTTCAATACTGCAACTTGAGGCTTACATTTTTTTCTTCAGTTCTTTCAGCTTGGGACATGCTAAGTGTGTTCTTCCCTTTTGGCTTTCCAACTCCATGTCTTTGCACATTTCATTATAATCAATTAAGTTTGTCTTCTCGAGCTGCTCTGTGAAATCTTCTGTTCAGCTCTTTTATCTTGCCATTTCTTCTATTTGCTTTAGCTGCTCTTCATTCAAAAGAAAGTTTCAGAGTCTCTTCTGACATACATTTTGGTCATTTTTTTCCTTTCCTGTCTTTCTAATAACCTTTTGCTTTCTTCACAGATGATGTTCCTGATGTCATCCCACAATTTCTCTGGTTTTCAGTCACTGGTGTTCAATACATCAAATCTATTCTTTAGATGCTCTCCAAATTCAGGAGGGATATATTCAACATCATATCTTAGCTCTTGTGGACTTATTTTAATTGTCATCAACTTCAACTTGAACTTGCATATGAGCAGTTGATGGTTGGTTCTACAATCAGCTCCTGTCCTTGTTTTAACAGAAGATATTGACCTTTTCCATGTCCTCTTTCCACAGATGTAGTCAATGTGATTCCTGTGTATTCCATCTGGCAAAGTCCACATGCATAGCTGCTGTTTGTGTTGTTGGAAAAGGTAATTGCAATTAGTAAGACATTTGTCTTGCAAAATTCTATCATGTGATCTCCAGTGTTATTTCTATCACCAAGGCCAAATTTGCAACTACTGATGATTCTTCGTTTCCAACTTTTGAATTCCAATCTCCAGTAATAATCAGCATATCCTGACTGCATGCTCAGTCAATTTCAGACTGCAGAAGCTGGTAAAAATCTTCAATTTCTTCATTTTTGGCTTTGGTGGTTGGTGCATAAATATGATAACAGCAGTATTAACTTGCTTTCCTTGTAGGTGTATGGATATTATCCTATCACTGACAGCACTGTATTTCAGGAACCAAAGAAAACCAAACTCATGCCATCAAACTGACTCCAACTCGTAGCAACCCCTCCTTGGGTTCCGAGGTACTATTTCTATAGAAGTAGATCGCCCAGTCTTCCTTCTGAGGAGTGGTTGGTGGGATAGATCTTGAAACATTCTTTGTGATGATGAATGCCATGCCATTCCTCTTCAATCTGTCATTCATTCCTAGCATATTATATCATATGGCTGCCAGATTCAAAATGGCCAAAACCAGTCCATTTAAGCCCACTAATGCCTAGGATAGGAGCTCTGGTAGCACAGTGGCTAAGACACTTGCCTGCTAACCAGACGACTGGCGGTTCAAACCCACCAGCCACTCCTCGGAAGGAAGGTTGGGCAATCCTACTTCCGTGGTAATACTGCCTCGGAAACCCAAGGAGGGGTCGCTATGAGTCGGGTTTGACTCGACGGCACATAACAACAACAACAACGCCTAGGATGGGGAGCTCTGGTGGTGTAGTGCCTAAGGCATTTTACTGCTAACCAGAAGGCCGGAGATTCAAACCTGCCATCCACTCCTCGGAAGGAAGACCAGGCGATCTACTTCTGTAGTGATACCATCTCAGAAACCCAAGGAGGGTTGGTATGAGTCGGATTCGACTCGACGGCAGTGAGTTCTATCTTTATGCATTCCATTTCATTTTTGACAACTTCCAATTTTCCTACATTCATACTTGTACATTCTATGTTCTGATTATTAATGGACATTTGCAGTTGTTTCTTCTCATTTTGAGTCATGCCACATCAGCAAATGGAGGTCCCGAAAGCTCTACTTTATCAATATCATTAAGGTCGGCCCTACTCTGATGAGGCAGCTCTTTCCCAGTCATATTTTGAGTGTCTTCTGACCTGAAAGGCTCATCTTCCAACACGGTATCAGACAATGTTTCAGGGCTACTCATAAAATTGTCCAGAAATATATTAGACAGTGTTTCACTGCTATTCATAAGGTTTTCACCAGCAAATTCTTTGAAAAGTGAATGGCCTGTTCCTTCTTCTGAGTCTGTCTCAGTCCAGAAGCTCCACTGAAACCCGCCCACCATGGCAACCCTACCTGTGCCTGAAACATCGCTGGCACCGCTTCCAGGCTCACAGCAACATGCAAAGTACAACAAACTAACAGACAAGTTCATCATCCTTCGCTATTCCAAACCATTCTGCTCACTTCCTGGCCTTCCCCTACCTGTTCTGGCTGTCCGCTGACTGCCGTTTCCTGCCAGGGTGCTCTCACCTTAACTGTTCCAACTGTGAGACCTGGCTACTGCTTCCTGCTTGGGGGCTCCTTCCCTTGTTACATGTATTATAATATAGATAATATTTTTTGTTCACTGGCAATGTATGGATAGATATATTTAGAACAAAATTTTCAATTGAAAAACACAGAAAGTCACTCCAAGATTTCTTTTACAAAGGAATCCATAAAGAGATTTAGTGAAGAACAAAATACTAATATGTACTAAATTATTAATATGATGTTGGACTTACACATTTGAATTATTAATTTTTAAGGGGATGCTCATAGGAAACCATGAGAAGTAACATTCCCAAATGTGTTAAGTAAAAGTTTGCAATGTTTCTCTTGGGTGACTTTACTAAGTGATTTTAAGGTATCTGTAATTATGGTCATCTTCATCTATTTGTCACAATGGGAGAGCTAAATCAATATATTCCTGGACAGATACAGCAAACCTCTTTTTTAAAGATCCATTTCTCAAATAACCTGTGGTAGTAATGGATAATCCTGGCAATCATGCATTCTAGTTTGAATACTACTACATCCCTTTCTCTGTTCTAAGTTTTCACAAGGCAGGAGCTATCTGGCTTTATTAGAAGGAATAAAATTACATGAGAAATATGCCCTTATATTTTTAATATACACAACAAACAATAATAAGTGATTTCTTATGTATCTTTTTGTTCAATAACTAAATGCTATCTTTGTCCACCAGATGTCTGTCAGTTTATTGTCCCAGGGTGGCTTGTGTGTTGCTGTGCTGCTCGAAGCTATGCCAGTGGTATTTTAAATACCAGCAAGGTCACCCATGGTAGACAGCTCTCAGTGAGCTTCCAGACTAAGACAGACTAGAAACAAGGCCTGGCAATCTACTGGCAATTGCCTTCTGAAAAAGATAGGCCAGTGAAAACCTTACAGATAGCAGCAGAACATTATCAGACATAAGGCCAGAAGATGAGGCCCTCAAGTAGAAAGGGACTCCAAATATGACTGGAGAAGAGCTATCTCCTCAAAATAGAGTCTACCTTAATGATGTGGATTGAGTAAAGCTTTCAGGACCTTCATTTGCTGAAATGGAAGGACTCAATATGAGAAGAATCAGCTGCAAACATCCACTAATAATCAGAACATGGAATGCAGAATTAAGGAAAATTGGAAGTCATCAAAAATGAAATGAAATGCATAGAAAGCAATATGCTAGGTATTACTGAAATGAAACGCACTGGTATTAGACATTTTAAATTGATCATAAGGTCTACTACGCCAAGAATGACAAATTAAAGAAACATGGTGCCACATTCATCATAAAAAGGAATATTTCAAGATCTACCCTGAAATACAATGCTGTCAGTGATAGGATAATATCCGTATGTCTACAAGGAAGACCAGTTAATTCAACTATCATTCAAATTTACACACCAACCACTAATGTCAAAGATGAAGAAACTGAAGATCTTACCAAATTTTGATATCTGAAATTGATCAAACATGCAATCATTATGCCTTGATAATTACTGGTGACAGGAATGTAAAAAATGGAAACAAAGAAGGATTGATAGTTGGAAGATATGCTCTTAGTGATGGAAATGCTGAAGATTATATGAAAGAATTTTGTATGACCAATGACTTATTCAACACATATACCTTTTTTCAACAACATAAACTATGTCTATATACATGGCTCTCAAGAGATGGAACATACAGGAATCAAATCAACTACATCTGTGGAAAGAGACAATGGAGAAGCTCAGTATCATCATTCTGAACAAGGCCAGAAGCCAACTGTAGAAAAGTCATGCCATATTACTTACATGTAACTTCAAGGTGAAGTTGAAGAAAATTAACACAAGTCCACGAGAACCAAAATATGACTCTGAGTATATCCCACCTGAATTTAGAGACCATCTCAAGAAAAGATCTGATGAACTGAACACTAATGACCAAAGACCACACAACTTGTGTGATGACATCAAGGACATCAATCATGAAGAAAACAAATGGTCATGAAAAATATAGGAAAGAAAGAAAAGACCAAAATGGATGTGAGAAGAGACTCTGAAACTTGCTTGAGTGGAGAATAGCAAAGTGAATGGAAGAAATGACGAAGTGCAAGAGCTAAACAGATTTCAAATGGTGGCTTGAAAAGCCAAAGTAAAATATTATAATGAAATGTGCAAAGACCTGGAGTTAGAAAGCCAAAAGGGAAGAATATGCTCAGCATTTCTCAAGGTGAAAGAATTGAAGGGAAAATTCAAGCCTAAAAGTTGCAGTATCGAAGGATCCTGTGTACAAAAAAACTGAATGACCTAAAACCAGAAGAAAACAATCCCACTGCCATTGACTCAATTCTAACTCCTTGTAACCCTACAGGACAGAGCAGAACTGTCACAAAGGGTTTTCAAGGCTGTAAATCTTCACAGAAATGGACTGCCTCATCCTCCTCCTGCAGAACACACTGTGTGGGTTTGAACCACTGACCTGGTTAGCAGCTTAATGCTTTAACCACTGTACCACCAGAGCTCCTTGAATGACACAGGAAGCATGAAAGTACTAAAAAGAACTGGTAGATATTCAGCCATTGCAGGAGGTAACACATGACCAAGAATCCAATGGTACTGAAGGAAAAAGCCAAAGCTGCACTGAAGGCACTGGCAAAAAAAATACCATAAACATCTATCACCATCAAGTCAGTTATGACTCATAGCAACACTAGAGGATGGAGCAGAACTGCTTCATCGAGTTTCCAGGGCTGTAATCATTACAGAAGCAGACTGTCAAGTCTTTCTCCTATGGAGCACTGGTAGCTTTGAACCACTCACTGACCTTTCAGTTAGCTGCTGAGCACTTAACCACTGCGTCACCAAGACTCCTTGGTAAATAACAAGTTTCCAGGAATTGATGGAATACCAATTAAGATGTTTCAACAAATGGATGCAATGCTAGAAGTACACACTCATCTATGCCAAGAAATTTGTAAGACAGCTATCTCGTCAACTGACTGGAAGAGAGTCATATCCATGCCCATTCCAAAGAAAGGTGGTATAACAGAATGTGGAAATTATCAAACAATATCATTAATATCACACATAAGTAAAATTTTGTTAAAGATAATTCAAAAACAGTTGCAGAACTACCAGAAATTCAAACCAGATTTAGAAGAGAATGTATCCGATGAATCTTGGCTGAATGCAAAGTATACCGGAAAGATGTTTACCTGTGTTTTATTGACTATGCAAAGGCCTTTGACTGTGTGGATCATAACAAATTATGAATAACATTGCAAAAAACTGGAATTCCAGAACACTTAATTGTGTTCATGTGGAACCTGTGCATAGACCAAGAGGGAGTCATTCAAAAAGAACAATGAGATACTGCATGATTTCAAATCAGGAAGCAGCAGTCAAGAAATCAAATGACATATTGCATTGGGTAAATCTGCTGCAAAAGATCCCTTTAAAGTTTTAGAACACAAAGAAAGATGTCACTTTGAGAACTAAGGTGTACCTGACCCAAGCTGTGGTATTTTCAATTACCTCATATGCATATGAAAGCTGGATAATGGATAAAGAAGACTGAAGAAGAGTTGATGCATGTCTCTGAATCACGGTGTTGGCGAAGAATACTGAATATACAATGTACTACCAGAAAAATGAACAACTCTGTCCTGGAAGAAGTACAACCAGGATGGTCCTTAGAAGCAAGGATGGGAAGACTTCATATCACATACTTGGGACATGTTATCAGGAGGGACCAATCCCTGGAGAAGGACATCATACTTAGTAAAAAGAGGAAGATCCTCAATGAGATGGACTGACACAGTGGCTACAACAATGGGCTCAAACATAGCAATGAATGTGAAGAAGGCACAGGACCAGGCAGTGTCTTGTTCTGTTTCACATAGGGTCACTGTAAGTCAGCCTGATTTGATGGCATCTAACAACAACGTAGGAGCCTAAGGCACTTGACTACTAACCAGAAGGCTGGCAGTTCAAACCCACCAGCCACTCCTCGGAAGGAAGATGGGGCAATCTACTTCCATAGTGATACTGCCTTGGAAACCCAAGGAGGCATCACTATGAGTTAAAATCAACTTGATGGCAGTGAGTTTGGTTTGTGTAGTTAACAACATCTTTCTTCGTAATAGACGTAATATTTACTAACTTACGTTGGGAAGTATTTTGCTTTAGTAAGTGTAAATATCATTTGGGAAAAATGGAAAAGCAGGAAAGAGAAGATGAAAGTTATTTTAAAATACTAGAAAGATGGTTTCCTTGATTTTTCTTCAAGTAAGATGTTCCAAGATAGCAGTTTTCAAAAGCTATGTCATGAGATCAATTTAGTGAGTTATAATGTGCATTTAAAACCAATGAAGTTGAGTAAGACAAAAAAAAATAAAATACAAAGTATAATATAACAGAAGCTCTACAGCAAGCATTAACTATTGTTTTATGAAGCTCTGGCTTATGTGCATATGCACCTATATCCACTGGGTCACCAAGTAGAATGTATTTCTTCCTGTCAGCCATAGTTAAGAACTTGTGAAAGCCAGTTCTTAATGTATGAATGCAAACAGAGATAAATCTGTTACTTCTTCAGTATTTTGTTACTTTACAGATAACAATGAAAAAATAATGATTATAAGTTACTATATTTCTCCCTAAAATATCTTTGGTATGTTTTAAAATCTTAAGCATATTCAAGAAGCAAAACAACAAACAAAAAAGAGCCACCAAACTTATTCTGTGAATACATTTCAGCATTTTAAATAAAATAGAATATGTAACTTAAAACTGTAGTTAATTATCTTGCTCTGATCTATTTTAAATAACTTATTCAGACAGTTTGCAGCAATGTATGATTAGTTCATTTCCAACAGGCTCCACTGACATTACTAAATGCAGCACGCTTCCAAAGCCTTCCCATGTTGATTTGTTAGAACTTCACAAACCATGAAGTGAATATAATAGGCTGCTGATGTTTGATTCAGATACCCAATAACCTTATTCAGACTCACACCCTTAAAATACTTTATTTCATAGCTTGTTGTTGTTGTTTGCCGTCGAGTCGGCCATTTATTTCACAGCAGTGGCCCTCAATTTAAACAGCAATTTATTAAAAATCAGGCTAAGGTAGGTTCCCCCCTCCCCAAACGTGGTAAATATATAGGCAACAAAACATTTGCCATTTCTACAGGTATCTGTGTTTTATTCAAGTTTTCCTACATGAAATAGTTGGAGTACTAGCTTCAGTATTTCCAGAGATATTTCAATCTTTCAGGAGAATAAACCTACATCTACTTATATTCACTACATACTATAATGAAATCTTAAGCTTGGAATATGTAACTTTAGATATTTTGATAACCTTAAGCTTTACTAATGACTTTGTATTTTTCTTAACACATTTTACTGAAAATGCAGATGTGTAAAATCATAGCATCACCATTGATATCAATCTACTAAAAAGCTCAGTTTGCTATGGTAAAGCACAAAAATATCTTTAAGACATATTTCTCTGTCAGGCTGAAAATAATTATTAAAGGAAAAAAGATAATTATCAAAGTAACAAAGACATAAATAATATAATGGCATATTTCTGCCTACCATTACAGTTTCATGGTACATTTCCTATAGAAACACTATTTCTATAATTTTACTTTTCCAACTATTCAGTCTTCATCAGTTTTATCTCATACTAAAGTCTACTCATATTTATTTCCAAAAAATTTAGAAGTCTTACAACTCTTTTTATACTATAGGCCTGAAAAATATAAGTATGTAAGAAAACGGTAGGTAGAGACAGGTGGAAAGAGAAAGATAACAGGGAAAAGTCATAACAGAAGCAAAGGAAACCCCAGAGTGGATCATACTTCCTTCCCTGGGGCTTATGTTCTTAAGGGCTAAGAGAGAAATTGTGTAAAATAAAAATTACCCTTGAAAATACATCCCTTCAATTAAGTACTCTGTGTGTGTGTTTATTTCTACTGTGGTGAAAACATACACAAGACATTCGCCAACATACAACTTCCACATTCACAGCTCAGAGACACTGATGACATTTTTTATGTTGTGCCACCATTACTGCCATCCTTTTCCAAAGTATTCTACCACCATTAGCATAAACTCAATGCCCTGCAAACAAAAGCTCCCCCTTTCCCACTCCCTCCTACCCCTGATAACCACTAATAATCTTTAGTATATAATATATAGGGTTTTATGTAAACTTCTCATGTAAATATATATAAATTTAAAATATATGCATTATAGTGTGCTGTATATAATTTCCTAGATCACAGATAGAAATCACATCACTACTCAAGTGTATTGCAAATACAACAATCCCAAATTTGTTGGCTCTTTCTATTGGCTAAATCATCTAGAGACATTTTTTCAGTTTCCCTACCTCCTCCTTGATGTTTAACTAATTAATTATCTCACTTTTTCTTGGTAAAGGATAGCTAGAAAATCGACATCATCTGCTTGACTAGTGTTCTGAATATTTCTTACTCAGAGGTCAGTCATATACCTTTCAAATCATTCACAAGTTCTTGCCAGAGGATTTATCAATATCCAAAACAGTTGATATCTATTATCTGTGTGCAGAAGAATAGTTGGTTATTTAAATTACTTTTGTGTCCTGCTTTTAAAAATGTAGTATTATAATGACTCCTTTGAGTATAGATTTTATTGATAAAAAATATCAACAAATCTAACTGGACAAAACACCAAGATATAGAGATCACAAACTGGGTAATCCTGGGATGGCAAAAGTAAACTTATGATTAGGATGTTGTAATTTTACAAGGCTGCAAATACATTTTCCTTTAAGGAAAAAATCTGGAGGTTATAAGTGACTCATAGCTATTAGGCTCTGTAGCTTGGAGATCTAGTTTTGGATTATAATTTTGGAGATACTAAACTAGGGCAGTAGGGGGTTTGTGGGGGAAAGAATGGTAGCAGAGCTCTAGAAGTTTTTACTTACTTGGGACAAACACCATTTGAGGTATTCCCTTGATTTCAGCTCTACACTTCCAAACTGCCTTGGGTCAAAGATCTACATGTGGCAATCAGCAATTTGCCTCTATTTTAAAGCAGGTTATGGTTACTTTACATGAGTGGAAAAAGTGCAAACAAGCAGTTGGATCACTTGAAAATGATCACTTAAATGCAACTACTGCTCTCTGCCCATCTGGAGCAAAGAAGAGTGAATTAAAAAAAAACAAAAAAACATGGGAACAATTAGTCCAAGAGACTAGCAGACCACATGAACCTCAGCCTTCATAATCCTGAGTCCAGAAGAACCAAATGGTGCCTGGCTACCACTGATAACTACTCTGAAAGGGATCACATTAGGAAATCCTGAACAGAATGGGGGCAAAATGTTGAACAAAACTCAAAGAATAAAAAGACCAAGTTTACTGGTCTGATAGAGACTGGTGGAACTCCTGAGACTATGGCGCTTAGCCAACCTTCAAGCTTGGGACTGAATTCACTCCTGCAGCTCAAGTTTTAGCCAAACAATAAACACATCTATGAGGCAAACAGTAACACTAAGGAAGTATACGGAATCTGCCTAAGGATAAAGCTCAGAAGGCAGGAATGGATAGGAAAGAAGGGCAAAGGGAAATGGTAAATACAGGGAGGAAGTGGGAAGAGTGTCGTTACACTGTGGGGATTGCTTAAAGCTGCAAAACAAAATGTGTGCCACCTGTTGAATGGAAAACCAATTTGCTCTGTAAAATTTCACCCAATAAAAGGTTAAAAAAAAAAATAGATCACTTAAGTGACACAGAAATATTAATAATAAAAAGAACAACTTAGTCGCATTCATTAGCGCAAATCAATCACACTTTTCCCACTCTCCCCAGTCTTAAGATGTCCCATGCCTTCTTGCCTGATGCATTATATGGAGTCTTCCCTATATATCTTAGAACACTAACTTTTATCCTTGGCCAATTCATTCATTTCTATCTCTCTATACTCTACCCAATATGTTTCACTTACTCTCCAAGTTTCATATGATCCTGAGCATGTGTTTATATCCATATATAACCTGATCTTTCAGGTTTTGTTCAAATTATTTGTTAAACACATCTATCTGGATGATTACCATCTCCAAAACTGAAATAATCTCTCCAGCTGTTCCTCCATAATCCTATTCACTCATGTTCAAAATGTCAACATTACTTTTGAGCTCTGCCTCTCCTTCTAATACCAAATTTGGTTAACTCATTCTTACACTATTACTTGGACACTACTTTTATTCATCCTTTCTTTTCTATTCCTACAGACACTATACAAATTCAGAATCTTTTTACTTCATACAGGGAGCTCTGGTAATGTAGTGCCTAAGGCATTTGACTGGTAACCAGAAGGTTGGTGGTTCCAACCCACCAGCCACTCCTTGGGAGGAAGATTGGGCAATCTACTTCCGTAGAGATACTGCCTCGGAAACCTAAGGAGGAGTTGCTATGAATCGGATCCGACTCAACAGCAATGAGTTTTCTTTCTTTATTTATTTTTTTAAATACTTCATACAGAATCTAAATCACTGCTGTCGAGTCAGCCTTACTGCCTCTCACAATTCTATACGAACTCCTACTTCACCCAATCTGATAGAGCAAAGCCCAGAAAAATGCAATTTCAAGGAACCCACAAAGTCTGGGTGCTGGAATGTAATAGGTGAGATGGGGCTAAGAAGTGAGGCTGGAAAGGGGCAAGGGAGTGCTGGGTCTTGTAAGGTCATGTTGAGGATTCTGGGTTTTAATCTAAGAGCAACAGGCCTTGCATATCACGTTCAAAGATACTTGAAGTCAAGATCATAGCTTATCCTGGGAGGATGAGAGAAATAATTATGGAATTATTCCAATAGAAATATTTTCTCTATCACTCTTTTTTTGTGTGTGTGACCACATCCAAAATTGATAAAAGAAAAAGAAAAAAGACGAATTTAGAAATGCAGCTATTTTCCAGTTAGTTCACTTGGCTTTGATAAGAGTGCATACACAAACCTATAAAGAATTAAGGGGGTTGTAGTCTGATTTATACTTTGAAAAAGCAATAAATTCCAAATAACAACAATCCAATGAAAATACTTATTTCAGTTTTACTCTGTGAAGGAGCTCTGGTGGTGTAGTGCCTAAGGCATTTGACTGCTAACCAGAAGGCTGGCGGTTCAAACCTACCAGCCACTCCTCAGAAGGAAGGTTGGGCAATCTACTTCCATAGTGATACCACCTTGGAATCCCAAGGAGGGGTCGCTATGAGTTGGAGCCAACTCAACAGCAGTGAGTTTTGCTCTGTAATACTGCTCTAGTTAAATTAAATGTTTACTCTTACCTCTTTCCCTTAAAAGAGACCCTTTATAAAACAAATATTTTGAGAGAATATCAACAAATTTTTTCCAAAGACTACTTCAATCTGAATTGCTCTCTAGTCTCATCTTGTCTATATTGTTGCAGTGTGTTGTCAAGTTGATTCCAACTCATAGCAACCCTGTATGCCAGAGCTAGGAGCTCTGGTACCATAGTGCCTAAGGCACTTGACTGTTTACCAGAAGGCTGGCGTTTCAAACCCACCAGCCACTCCTCGGAAGGAAGGTCGGGCAATCCTACTTCCGTAGTGATACTGCCTCGGAAACCCAAGGAGAGTCAGGGCTGACTCGACAGCAAACAACAACAACAACATGCCAGAGCTGACCTGCTCCACAGGGTTTCCTAGCCTATAATCTTTATGGGAACAGATCACCAGGTCTATCTCCCAGAGAGCCACTGGGTTGGTTCCAACCGCTGACTTTTCATTAGCAGCCGAGTGCTTAACCATTGTGAATCAGTCACATATGTCACCTATACCTCAGTAAGAAATTTCAAATGAAAATTATAAATTTAGATTATTTCCTCTAAAACTGCATTGTGTCAAAGGTAAAACTTAAAGAAGGTAGGGAGGCAAACATACTATGATTAATAAAAGTCAGAACGACAGGTAGAACTTTTGGGCCAATTTCTGTTTACCAGGTATTGGGTGAGACACCCTAAATATATCACCTCATTTAATCCTAACACTAATCTGAGAGAGAAATGTTATTCTCCATTTCACAGGTAAAAAGACTGAAGTTTAGAAAAGCAATCATTTCTCCAAAATATATACACTTTAGGCCTGATCTGTCCAATACAACAGCCTCCAACCACATATGGCTACAAAGTACTTGAAACATGGCCATTCTAAATTGAGATGTGCCATAACCATAGAAAACATACTGGATTTCAAAAATGTATTCCAAAAAAAAGAAAGTAAAATATCTCACTAATAATTTTTAAGTACTGACACCATGATGAAATGACAGTATTTTGGATACTGTTATAGATTAAATAATGTCTCCCAAAAATATATATTATAATTCCTAACCTCTGTGAGTGTTGTTATAATGCCATTTGGGAATGAATTGTCTTTGTTAAGTTAATGAGGCAAGATTACTATAGGGTATATCTAGAGTCAATCTCTTTTGATATATAAAAGAAATTAAACAAGAAAACAGAGATAGGGTAAGATAGACGCCAACACATGTGGAGATCTCCAAGGAACAAGGAAGTTGGAGCTGAAGAGAAAATGACATTCCTCCAGAACTGACAGAGAAAGAGAGCCTTTCCCTAGAGCCAGCACCCTGAATTTGGACTTCTAGCCTCCTAAACTATAAAAGAATAAATTCCTGTTTGTTAAAACCATCCACTTGTGGCGTTTCTGTTATAGAGCACAAGATAACTAACACAGAATTTGGCACTGAGAAGTGGGGGTATGGCTCTAATATATAACTAAAATGTGGAAGCAGTTTTTGAACTGGGTAATGGATAGAGGCTGAAAGAGTTTCAAGGTGCCTAACAGTAAAAACCTAGATTGCCTTTGAAGAGACTGTTGGTAGCATTATGTACATCAAAGACCATTCTGGTAAGGGATCAGAAGGAAGTGAGGAGACCTTCAGAGAAAGTACCTATCATCTGAGAGAACACATATGGCACCACGACACAATGTTGCTAGAAATGTGGACATTAAATGTTCTTCTGGTGAGGCTTTAAAATAAAATGATGACCATGTGATTGGACAATAGAGAAAAGGTGATGATTTTTATGCTTCTGTTGTTGTTGTTATGTGCCGTTGAATCGGACCCAACTCATAGCGACCCCTCCTTGGGATTCCAAGGAAATATTACTATGGAAGTAGATTGCCCAACCCTCCTTCCGAGGAGTGGCTGGTGGATTTGAACCGCTAGCCTTCTGGTTAGCAGTCAAGTGCCTTAGGCACTATGCTACCAGTGGCAAGGAATTTGTTTGAATTATGTTAAAAGGTTTAGTGGAAGACAGAACTCGTAAGTGATGAATTTAGATATCTTGCTGATGAGACTACTAAGCAAGATCTTAAGGGGGCCACATGGTTTCTCCCTGTTGTTTAAAGTAAAAAGTGAGAAGAAAGAGACAGAATTAAAAATGAACTGTGCAGAATGAAAACAAAACTCAAATATTTGGAATATTCTGTTGTACAAACTAAGGTCACGTGCCCTAAAATGTTCACCAAGCATATGGATACACAATCTTTTGTTAAAGAGATTAAACCTGTGACTGATGGATCTAACCAACTACCACAGCAAAAAGGCCATGAGCTTTGACTGAAGGGGACAGAAAAAGAACGAAAGAAGTTCAAATTCAGAGCTCTGGCTCTAAGGGAATGCCTGGAATGCTACAGCCAGCAAATAGTCCAAAGGGGTTATATCTGTTGTCATCCAAAAAAAGAAAAGGACCATCCCGAGAGTAGGTCGGAAATCAGCAGAACTGCTGAAAGGGCTTGGGAAGCAGGGCTTTCTCAGTTCCAAAGGATGGGGCCGTGATTCTCAAAGGAATTAGGTTTCAATCAGATCACTGCCAACTCAACACTGCAGTGTGGGGCTGCCATGAAGGTGTGCCAATGGGATGGAGCCACTGCCCAAAGCTGAGGGAGTGGGAATGCCATAAGCAAGGGGCAGCAGAACAGGGCCTGCCAAGGGCATGAGGTCACCACTCAGATGGACTAGGAGCATGAGGAGGGAGCAGAGCTGCCATCCCAGTGGGCCTGGAAGGTGGAGCTAAAGCCTAGGGCTGAGGTGTCTCCATCCAGAATCATGAGAGTATGGCCAACTAATGGCTAGAGCCATTACCCAGATGGTCTTAAAGACGAGAGGATTATTTTCAAGACCTGAGAGCTAATGTAATTTGTTCTGCCAAGTTTTGGACTTGTGTGGTGCCTCCTATACATTCTTTCCATCCAATTTTTCCCATTTGCAATGGAAATGTATACCTTGTGACTGCTCTACAATTATATCTAGGAAATAGATAACTTGCAAGCTAGATTGCACAAGTTCAGAGAGAAAGAGGACCTTTGCCCCAGGAGGGAATATGCTTAAAAGCCTCACCCATATTTAATTTAGATGATTCAGAAGCTGAGATTTTAGAATTGGAGTTGATTTAAGACTTTTGGGATAAGGCGATGGGGTGAATGCTTTGTATATGGCAAGGAGATGAATTTTGGAGGAGCCAAAGAGTAGAATGTCATGGATTGAATTGTATCCCTAGAAACAAATGTAAATCCTGACCTCTATGTATGTGATTAACAGGAATGGGATGTCTTTGTTATGTTAATGAGGCAGGATTAGCATAGGTTGTGTCTTGAGTCAATCTCTTTTAAGATATAAAAGAGATTAAACAAGTGAGCAGAGATGGGATAAGACAGATGCCAAGACACATGGAGATCTCCAACGGACCCAGAAGCAGAAACTGAAGAGACAGGACCTTCCTTTAGTGATGACAGAGAAAGAAGGCCTTCCCTTAGAGCCCGTACTCTAAATGCAGACTTGTAGCCTCGTAGAGTGTGAGAAAATAAATATGTTTGTTAAAGCCATCCACTGTGGTATTTTTGTTATAGTAGCATGGAATAACTAAGACAGATACAGTGGGTCACATAAAATACAATATTAAAATTAATTTCACTTTAAAAAAAATCAGCTTCTAGAAAATTTAAAATTACATACATGGTTTACATTTTATTCCACTGAATGTCACTACTGTAGATGAAAGGTTAGATAATGAATTTGTCCATAAATGCCAAGTTTAAAGGCTTTCTAATACAGAAGAGAGGGATACATGTATTCACACAGATTTTGGATTAAATCTCTCCATTACTGACTAGTCTTGGGCAAGATATTAAGTTTCTTTCTTCTTTAGTTAGGTCATCTATTATGATGATACTGAATATCCCAAAACAACTGTTGTACATAATACGAATGGATAGAGGTTGGGGAACAATTATGGAATATTTCCTATAGTAACCGATTAATTTAAGAATTAGTTCCCAAAAAAAGAAGAAAATTCACTTATTTGAAAACCATGTTTTATACTCTTTAAGTGGGAGGAGGGAGTAAAGAACAACTGAGGACCTATTTTAGCATAATATATGCTTTATATATTGTATTATACATAGCAGACACAGATCCTTTCTCTCCTTCAATTTAATTTTTAATTAACACACTACAGGCTGGAAGTAGATGAGGTTAGTGTGGTGTATAAAATAACAAGACAAAAACATTCAGAGTCTAAGTGGTTCTCAATGGACAAAATGGTTGAATTTCAGAGAAAAGAATTTATGAACTCTACTTTAGCTGGTCAATGGTCTTTTTACATCAAGAAGGGAATCTAGTGAGTAAAATGACATCCAGGCAAGTATAATTTTATTCTAATTCCACCCCCTCTGCCCAGGCCACAGTGCAATAAATTGTTCTAGGACACCAATTTTAGTCCAAAAGATTATACACAGAGAAAAGTAATCTACACTAAGTAAGAAACTATAAAATTCTGTGGACTATACTATCTAATGATATTTCGCCTGCCATATACTGTCCCTTAGGTGTGTGCCAAGAGGTTTCCTCTGGGTATATATGACTTTATAATGTATGCACTCATCTTTATAGGCACATATTGAACGATGAAGGGTGGGACAGTTGGAACATTTACTTGGATTATTATAATTTGACTATGTATTTGGTGAAATATTAAGATGTGGTAATGAATTAGACTACTCTGTTCTGTAGATTTTCTTTTCTTCTTCCTAATTGAGTGGTGTTGGGGGTTGGGGTAGAGTTTAATTAAGCATCCGAGTCTCTTGAATGTTGTTGCGCCTTAGAAGTCATATATATGAAATATATATATAGTTCAACTCCAAATATTCTCATCTGTTAGCCATCAACAACTTGAAGAAAATAAGACTAGAGAAATAAAAGGCTATCATATCCATAGATCTTAGAACAGTGACAAAGCACATAAAACTATTCACTTTATCCTAATCTGAAATTTAACTGAAGAAATAGCACACACAATTTTCATTTAGCTATTAAACACATCTTAATAGCTAAGTGAAAATTGTGTGTGCTATTTCTTTAGTTAAATTTCAGACTAAGTTAAAGTGAATAGTTTCATGTGCTGTGTGGTAGCATAATGTCTAAGACACTTGACTGCTAACCAGAAGGCTGGTGGTTCAAACCCACCAAGCACTCCTCAGAAGAAAGGCTGGGCAATCTACTTCCGTACTGATACTGCCTAGGAAACCCAAGGAGGGATCGCTATGCATCGGGTCCCACTTGATGGCACTTAACAACAACATTTTAAAGTGCATAGTCATTTTGTTAAGGGGATAATGGGGAGAGGGCTTAAATCTCATACGTTGCATTAAAAAATCCAGCACTTGTAATGGATTTTTGAGCCTTCTCTGAGTACATGTGACTTGGTTCTTGCACTTTCAGAATCAGTAGACTCATTAAAAGTTACCTTTTAATGTGATTGTGTTTGCAGTAAACTTACAACTACACTTCAACATCTATCTTCAAATGTCTGGCTATAGGTAGAATTAGGTAAGGGGGAAAATGACACTAAATGAACAAGATTATCTGCGAAGATTGACTAATAATAAGAAACAAACTGATGTGTAATTAAACAGTAATTAGAAAAATTTGCTAAAACTTTGAACTAAGATCTTAATCAAATATTTGAAATTACAAGGAAAAATATACTTAGTCAATTTAATAGAAAACAAACATTAACTTCTTTAACCTATCAGACTTAACTCTTTTGAAAAGAGTTTGTATTAGGAAAGAGCTTATTGTATTAACTTTAAATTAGCTAATAGTTTAGACGTACATACAACATTTGAGGAATCCTCTGTTTCATTTCCAGGAAAAGCTTTTTTTTTTTTTAAAGGTGGAAGATGGCTAGATGAAAACAAAACAAACTGGAAGAAAAATACTATTTCCCTAATGAGTTAAATAACATTTCTTTTAATTATTAAATGGCATATTTGTGCACCTATATGCTGTTAGACTTGCAACCCCACTAAGTTGTTATGATGTCAAATAATATGACAGCCTGTCTTTAAAGTTTTGCACAAAATTAGAGTTCAGTTTTGCAAAACGCTTTTGCACCATTAAATCTTTTCTGAGAGGATAAAGGTCTCTTTGCCCTCAATTTGACATTTTTGCAGTATATGTGTGAGCAATTTTTGCTGTCATTATTGCAAAGACAGATTCTTTCGTTGTTGTTCAATCTGAAAATGTCTTGCCTATATTACTTCAGCTCTCCTCTTCCTGAAACACACCTACCCACCTCTTTACCCCCTGCAAGTTTTAAAGTTTGTTTTATTTGGGGTTCTGTACAAGCACTACTAAGACGATCCAAGAGACAAAGAACTGTGCTCTGGGTTATCGGGATAACAAATGTTAGTTGTGAAACAAAGCACTCAAATTTGAGATTCAAAATAATGACGGTGGGGATGACAGTAATAATAAAACATAAAACCTCAGATCCCTCTCCCTAGCCAGTTCCCCTACAAACGGACACACGCGGGGGAGTTCTGGCCTGGGACAATTATTCCAGAGTCCAGCCGAGAAGCCACCCTGGAGGTTTTGGGGGCCCTGCCGGCGGGACCCCGGGTACTCCAGAAAGGGCTCCCGTGGCCGCGCCCTCCCGGCTCCCGCCCTGACCCTCTCACCGCTTCACTCGGATGATCTGGTCCCGCATGGGCTTGATGTCCTGGAAGCTCTGCTGGTTGACAAGGCTGTAGACGAGAATGAAGCCTTGGCCGTTTTTGATGTACAGATCCCGCATGGACGCGAACTGTTCGGTGCCTGCCGTGTCCAGAATCTCCAGCACCGACGGGGATGAGTCCACCTCGATCTCCTTGCGGTAGAAGTCCTCGATAGTGGGGTCGTATTTCTCGATGAAGGTGCCTGTCACGAACTGCACGGTCAGGGCGGATTTGCCTACCCCGCCCGAGCCCAGCACCACCACTTTGTACTCGCGCATCGTCCCTCCGCTACTGCTGCTGCTGTCGTCGCCGCCGCCGCCGCCGCCGCCCCTGCCGCCCGCGACATAGAACTACGCCCGTCGCGCTGCGCCCCCGGACTCTGCCTCGGCTGCTGGCCCCGCCGCCTCCCGCGGCCGCCCCAACCTCACGGCCGCGGCGGCCTCCCGGGCGGCGGCGGTGGCAGCGACAGCTGAGGGAGCAGCGGCCCTGAGCATGGGCCAAGCCGGGCAGCAATGCGGCCCCAGAGGCGCCGGGAGGACTAGAAGCGAGCTAGAAGCGGGGCGCCAGAGCCTCCGGATTCACCGGCCTGCAGTAATGCCCGCCCCGCCCCTCGCGCCTCCACGCCCAGCTCCCCGCCCTCCGTCGCCACAGCTCTACCCGGCGCTAGAGCGCGCGCCCGCGCCTGAGCCGCAGAGCTATCGGGGGCGGAGCTCGGGGGCGTGGGGCGGTACCTCACAGCCCCGCCCCAGCCCCTCGGTCACCTAGGCGACCAGCCGCGCTCACTCCCTCGAGGCTCTGCGCAGCGCGGAAGCTTCTGTCCACGGTTAAATAAACAACCACCGAGGCCACTCAACAGCACCCCACCCGCACACCCCATAGAACCTCAGGGCTTGTGTACTGAGCATGCCCAGTTCGCCTGTCGGGGTGGGGCGAGCTAAGGGAGGAGAAACGTCAACCTGAGACGCTTACTCTTAGGATTTTGCAGAAAGAAAATGTTAGAGGAGCCAGACCAACCTAATGCAAGAAATGGAAGGAAGAGATGGGCGAGGTCTAAGAAGAGCCCTTCGAGTGAGGGTCTGTGCCCGACACAGTCTGTCAGAATTCTAAGAGCTTTTGGTTTTGAGGTGAAAAGAAGCACCTTCAGCTTTCTGCCCGATATTGCATAAACAGCAGGCAAAGCAGCTTTGTTTTAAGCGTCAGAACAAGCACCTCTGGCCCACTGCTGGAGGAGATAGTCAACTGTGGCCAGTGGAAGCAAGGTTCACGCCTAGTGACATGGACCTGAAACCCATCCACCTTCCACCTAGCCCCGCCCTTTTTCCGGAGCCTGACAGAAGTCGAGCTCTTCCCACGCCCTGACAACTATGGGCACATGGAAAATCTGGAGAGCGGAGTCCTAGGAGGGAGCCCAAAACACCAGAGATACCTCAGCAACAGCCAGCTGGGGCAATTAGTAAGAAGCTTGGATTCATACCAACCAACCAGCCCCCGTCTCTGGACCGCTTGGTATCACTCACGGCCAATAGGGAGCTGCCTAATACCATGTGAACAGCCCTCCTTCAACCAATGGGGAAAAACTAGTCTCAGGATCAGCCAACCCACCTCCTTTTGCCTCGCCAGGCTGGGCTTTTGCTCCTGCGTACTCTCTGCTAACCAATCGTTGGTGAGCTAATGAATGACAGAGGCTTAGATTGCGCCAACCGGCACTAGCGATTCTCTTTCTGCAAAGGCGGTGTGGTAGGGAGACAGAGCTGAGACTGGTGTGGTTTGGGAGGGGTGTCAAAGATTGAGGGGCTGTTAGTTGTGCCCTGTTCTGGGGAAGCAACAAGGTTTGTTGAAGAGAAAGTGATAAATTCTTTTTTAACGGAGTCTTTGTGGCATTCTCCTTAAGTGACGGGCATGAGTATTATTCTGAGGGATGTGGAATGAATGGTAGGCTGAATCGAGGAAACAGAAATTTTCCTCTTTTCAAGGAGACATAGTGCGGCAGTTAACATTGGTCCTCTCTATGGTAGCATAGTGGCTAAGGCACTTGACTGCTAACCAGAAGGCTGGAGGTTCAACCCCTCCAGCCACTCCTCGGAAGGAAGGTTGGGCAATCCTACTTCCATAGTGATACTGCCTCGGAAACCCAAGGAGGGGTCGCTATGAGTCGGGGCCGACTCGACGGCAAACAACAACAACAACGACATATGCCGCCTAAACCATGTTGGTTGTTTTAAATACTGTTTTAAAACGTAAGTTTGTGTGTCTTTGTAAAAGTAGAACTTAAATACATATCATTCCCCACTCAAAGCATCAATTTTAGGATAAGCTATATCCCCATGCATTCCTTGATTATTTTTGTAATAACTGTTATTAGGTTTAGGAGCTCTGGTGGCGTAGTGCCTGGCATTTGACTGCTAACCAGAAGGCTGGTGGTTCAAACCCGCCAGCCACTCCTGGGAAGGAAGATTGGGCAATCTACTTCCGTAGAGATACTACTTCGGAAACCCAAGGAGGGGTCGCTATGAGGGGAAATCGACTCCACGGCAGTGAGTTGTTTTTTTTTTAATTAGGTTTATCTCCCATAAGCAATGTCCTAAAACTAGTCTACACTCATCCGTTACTATCTCAAAGATCTTGGGAATAATAAATCCTGTGATTATATTTGACCCTGGCATGCCTTCTACAGTTCCTCTTCCGCACAAAATCATTATGTACAGAGCGTATTTGGCTGAGCCTCTCTAAATATCAGAGGTTCCTATACTATTTTTTTGTGTCACTTGTCAAACTACTGCGAAGATATAGCCAGATTTAGCAGTGTCCTACTGCCTTACAAAAAAAGCAAAAGAATGGATAATCCAAATTTGCATTTTTTTTGCTATATATAGAAAAACACAAGTATTTGTTTAAAACAATTAAGGAAAGTGTCTTGTCAATTATAACTGTGTTGTAAGATATAACTCAGTCATTATTTCTTGATTATCATCAAAATATGAGAGCTTGTATCCATCTGAGTCAACAGGATCAGCAAAGTAGGAGGGCAAATTGCTGAAGAACTAAGAATCAGAGGAATGTTTTAAAAGTATTGAAACCAAAGAGGATCTGATACCTGACCCTAAGTTAATAATGTGAAAAAAGGAATTACAGTTGAGAAAGCTCAGATGAATGCTTCGTATCTGAGTACTTTAGCAGAGATGTTCCACGAGGACATTGTAGGTAAATACAGTGTTCATCTAGCTTTTTGGAAGTCTGATATTTTGTGTAAAACTAGTATGATTATAAGGAGCTCTGTTGGTACAGTGCCTAAGGCATTTGACTGCTAACCAGAAGGTTGGCAGTTCAAACCCACCAGCCATTCCTTGGAAGGAAGACAGGGCAATCTGCTTCCCTAAGATTTTGTTGTTGTTGTTGTTGTGTGCCGTCGAGTCAGCCCCAACTCATAGCAACCCCTCCTTGGGTTTCTGAGGCAGTATCAGTACGGAAGTAGATTGCCCAACCTTCCTTCCAAGGAGTGGCTGGTGGGTTTGAACCGCCAGCCTTCTGGTTAGCAGTCAATTGCCTTAGGCACTATGCTACCATAAGATTTACTGCCTCACAAATCCAATGGGCGTCACTATGAGTTGGAATCCACTCGATGGCAGTAGGTTTAGTATGAGTATATGTGGTTACTTGAGCTTATAACAGCTACATTTCTTTTCCAAGGAAAGTCAGACTGTTTTTTAAGATCCACATTGTCTAATTTTGTGGTAATAAGTCTCCAGGCTTGTTGGAGTTAAGTAAAGCCAAAAAGAGTCAAATTTTCTCCTTGTAAGATGATTACAATCCATGTAGTAATTGCAGTGGAGCTGGAAATCCATTCGTTTTAAAGGAATAAGAAAGGTCCAGTGACTTTTCTTTTTTTTTTTTTTTTTTTAAGAAACTTGTATTGGGATTGTGACCCAGAATGTAACCTTAAGCAATTGTTCTCATCACCCTAGTTTCCCAGATAATTAGGAGGCTCTGAATTGGAGTACTTTGAACCAAAGCTGTCACAAACACAGTAAGTGGGCTTCTAGTCACTCTGCTTGGCATAATAGAGACGAGGAGAATTTTTGGCATTTTTCTTGCTATTTTCTGTGACTTTCATCAATGAAGCCTTTCTGGATAAGGGAAAAGTGTGGAGATTGCAGCCCTTGGAGTAATTGCAGTTTGTTTATATTTCTCATATTGACATGCCTCAATTTTCATTCTCAAATGTCATAAAAATAGATTTTTAACCACTAGAAGGCAACAGAAACATAATAGTTAAGAGCATGCTTTCTCAACAGTTCTAGCTTGGATCATGGTATTTATCTGATTTGTATTTATATATGAAATGTTGCTTGAAGGAAAGATGCTGTAAGAAAAGATGTCAGGATATATAGACAATTTTGAAGATTTGCATGGGAAATGGCTGTCTCCTGGTCCCTTAATCAGTTCATTCTTATACCTGAATAATCTTTCTATTCTGAGAGTGATTTTAGAAATAAAAACTTCTGTCTCCATTCATTTCTTTATGAGAAAGACTAAATATAATTGAAATAAAACAAAATTGGATTTCCCCCAAGTTATAAATCTGTGTTAACATTGTACACTGACTTGCTGGGTCCCTTTACTTTCAGAAGTGAATTTCTGGGGGGAAAAAATTAATTTCTCCTTTCCCCAGTGAATCTGAAAGAGAGTTATCTTACCTATGTCCGAATATCCTCAATTGTCACACACGTGTTACCATGGAAACCCTGATGCTTTCTTTCTGTGAAAGACGTTGTAAAAGGTATAATGAAGTAGTAAATGTACTTGTGTTCTTGGACTTATGACACCAGCAAGAAACAAATATGCAAAGAATTTAATATAAACAAGTTAGCACAGAACATTTGTAATATGGCCTTTAATCTTGGCTGTAAAGCCCTCATTCCTATTGCCTCCTATTAAAGCATGTCTCTGATTAACAAAGGTCATGGGCAAGTTGAGTACATGAGCACCTATGAAATGCTGCTGGTACTTATAAGGAGAATAGATGGCATGTTCATGATTTTGAGGCTAATACAATTGAGAAACAGAAATATATGTAAAGAATGGAAAAAAAAAGTCAGAATAAATTTGGTCCTCTTTAGAAATTTGGTAAGTTTCAACACATTTGAAAATGCAGAAATTGAGTATGTAAAGTATGTATGTAATTGAGTGTGTGAGTCCATGAAAGAAACCAATGTTGAGAAAGTAAATGCTTGTTTAAAAAGTCAATTTTAAGAAGAAAAAGTTTCTGAGAAGAAACTTAATCGTTAAACAGAGAGGAAAACAAAAGCACTGAAAAATTTTAAGAACTTTAGGGTTTTGAGAAAATCAGACATCTACATTTAATATAGCATAAGCATGGCCATAATGCTGCTTGCATACTGAACCATTTCCCTTTCTTGTTGCCAAAGGATGTGAAGGCATGTATCAGGATTGATCACAAACGGCAATCCTTTCCTCTCCAGCCATGGTTAGTCTAGAGGAGGCACATGACTCAGTTCTTGCCATTCTGTAAGAGTTCAGCCAACTGCAGAAGTGAGAGGAACAGTCCACACCAGAACACCATCACAACTGACACTAATTACAATTCAAAAGATTCCCCAAACAATTCTTAGTTTTGATAATTCTCTAGAAGGACTCACAGAACTTGCTGAAGCTGTTGCACGCATGGTTGCAGTTTATTTCAGGCAAAGGATACAGATAGAAATCAGCCGAGGAAAGAAGCACACAGGGCAGAGTCCAGGAAAAGTACCAGAGTTTCCATTGTTTTCTTCCTGTGGAGCCAGATCAGTGTTATTTTCCTGCTGTTAACATGTCACAATACGCAGAAAGTATTGCCAGTCAGGGAAGCTCATCTGAGCCTTTAGTGTCTGGAGTTTTCATTGGGACTTGATCATATACTGCCCTTAGGAAGCAGAACAATACCAAGTGGCCCAAAGCCCCATTATAAATCACATTGTTAGACTGTCTGGTGGCCAGAGCACATAGGAGAAGATGACATTCCAGGGGACTAGAAACCACCTCCCGATCTACTTCCATAAAGATTTACCTCGGAAACCCAATGGGGATCGCTATGAGCCAGAATTGACTGGATGGCAGTCAGTTCAGTTTCTTTGGTTTGGAAACCACCTCCCTATAGCCTAGGGCAAAGGCCAGATCTTCCTTGGGTGAGGTTACTTCTTCACTCCACACATTGGAATGCAGGAGCTGGGGAGATTTCTGAGATTCTGACACAATTCCTCCCTTTTGTTTGCCGTTAGTCTCCTTGCTGTCTCCTTTGCACATACAAGAATGTGGTCACCAGATTTGGGCTGTCACACATTACGGCTAAGGTTGAAAGCCAACCAACTTCAAATGGCTAAGGAGAAGGATGGGACGAACACAAGTCCTTGATGACAAGGGTGAGCTGTCAAACCAATACTGGGACTTACTACAAAACAAGGAAATAAACTCATAGCCATTTATTTGATTCCATTCACAGTGACCCTACAAAACAGGGTAGAACTGCCCCATGTGGTTTTCAAGGCTATAAATCTTTATAGAAGACTGTTACCAGTACAGTCACTAGAGTTGGTATCACACAGTGTGGTAACTCATGGCCTCACCACCCCCACCCCCATGGACCTACTCCTATACCAGGCCATACAGAATCCTTAGTAATGTTTGTTATCAATTTTAATCATAAAGTAATATGCAATAACTATAGCTGTAAACTGCTTAAATGTACTATTTCTTAGATTATATGAATACTAACAACAAAATTGTTTGGTAAAATCTTTCTACATTGAATTACAACAACTAGTTATAACATCATTAGTAACTAAGTGGAAGCCATTTTTTTTCATTTTTTCTCCTTTTCCTCTAATTACTACTTCATTCTCCAAAAAAAAAAAAAAAAGATAGGGTTCACAAATACTAATTACTACAATATTGTAGCTAAAGCACCAAAAAATTTGACGAAATCAGTGACTATTAAAACATCTGCAACAACCAAAACAACAATGTATGCTTGTAACATGTGCAGACAAAACCACGTGATTCCACACGTCATTGTATTTGAGTAATAATGACAGCTCTGACTGGAGCACATTGGGAAGTCCAAAAATTAAGTTAGCATAGAGTTTTTGCCTTGTAGATATGTTGATACATCCAAGCTGGGCTTATGAAAAATGTTTTTCTTGTTATAACTAACCACAGGAATATCTTTATAAAAAATTATAAATTTCTGCTGAAACACTGCACAGAAATTTTATAGACAGTCATTTTGGTGTCACCTTCTCTGATAGTATCACCTCATGCTGCCATACCCCCCAGTGATGCCGCTGACTGTTACATCTTTCTCCCACAGAGTGACTAGTGGGTTCAAACCACTGATCTTTAAGTTAGAAGATTAGCAGCTAGGTGCTTAAACACTGAGCCACAAGGGGTTCCATGACTGAGTAAACAGCAAATGTCTTTTGATTTAAGTTAGGTTTTCAGCATCTTCTAGCATCATATCCTGTTATAAAATGTGAGAGGGTTCAAAGCAAAAGCATGTTTAAAAAAGTCAGCAAGCATTTGCGAGCACATTCATTCTACGTAGATGTTGGAATGGTGTGTCAAAGACATTATAATATTTAATGAGCATTTACTACATATTTTTTTATAGGCTCTGAGAATACAGTGATGAGCAATGAGCCAAAACAGCTAGCATTCTAACAGGACAGACAAATATAAGCAGAAGCAACAGACATTGAACTACCAATTACGCACTTATATATGCAGTAACAGCTGTAACAAATGCTTTGTTGTCGTTGTTAGGTGCCGTCGAGTCGTTTCCGACTCATAGCGACCCCATGCACAGCAGAACAAAACACTGCCAGATCCCACACCAGTTCCATGATCCCTGCTATACTTGAGCCCATCCTTGCAGCCACCCTGTCAATCCATCTCATTGAAGACCTCCCCCTCTTTTGTCAACCCTCCACCGTATCAAGCATGACATCCTTCTCCAGGGAATGGTCCCTTCAGAAAACATGACCAAAATAGGTAAGACAAGTCTGGCCATTCTTGCTTCCACGAAGCATTTTGGGTGCACTTTCTCCAGGACAGATCTGTTAGTTCTTTTAGCAGT
>NW_006922317.1:688496-702715 GCF_000298275.1 Orycteropus afer afer | reverse complement strand
CCAAATGACTGGGTGGGACTATGCAAATGAAGTCCTTGTGGCCCAGTAATAATGAAAAAACTTTCTAATAACAAATAAAATGCATGGCACCCTTGTGGGTATGTCATTGTTGTTAGGTGCTATCAAGTTGGTTCCAACTCATAACAAGCATTTGTACAACAGAGTGAAACACTGTCTGATCCTGTGCCATCCTCACAGTTGTTGCTATGCTTGAGCTTATCATTGCAGTCACTGTATCAATCCATCTGATTGAGGGTCTTCTCATTTTTCATTGACCCTCTACTTTACTAAGCATGATACCCTTTTCCAGGGACTGGTCTCTTCTGATAACCTGACCAAAGTACAAGAGATGAAGCCTGGCCATTCTTGCTTCTAAGGAGCATTGTGGCTGTACTTCTAAGACAGATTCATTTGTTCTTCTGGCAGCCCATTGTATTTTCAAGATGTGGTGGTGGGACCATGCAAATAAGGTGTACAGAACCCTAACCTGGGGACTGGTCAGTATTGCTATCTGCTAGACTTAAAATAAGCCATCCCAGAGGCAGAAAGGGGGATCTTATTACCATCAAGAAATACGAGCTGGGAGTGGAGTGCATTTGGACCTGGGACCTCTGCACTGAGAACCTCCTAAATCCAGGAGACAGACAGAGTTGTCACACAAGAAATGAGAGATGGTGAGACCTAGTGGCAGAACACAGCAGCAGTAGAACCAGGAGACCAGCAGGAGACAGCTGGTGAACTTCCTGGCCCACAGAGCTAGAGCTGAGTGCCTTCAGGCCAAGGCTTACTGGAGGAGTGGTGTGCCTTGGGCACTTATCAAACAAGCCAAAAGAGCTTTTTTTTTTTTAATGCATTTTATTGAAATATAATTTATGTATAGTGAAATACACAAAACTAAAGTGACATGAGGCGCTCTGGTAGTGTAGTGCCTAAAGCACTTGACTGCTAACCAGAAGCTGGTGGTTCAAATTCACCAGCCACTCCTTGGAAAGAAGATGGGGCAATCTACTTCCATAGTGATACTGCCTCGGAAACCCAAGGAGGGTTCGCTATGAGTTGGGTCCGGCTGGACGGCATGTAACAACAACAACAAATGACATGGGTCAATGCATTTTTTTTTTTTTCAGAATTCCCTCCCCTCCCCTCTCATCCCTGGCAACCAACAAAGAAAGTTTCCCTCCATATATAAACCTTTCCTTGACCCTCCACAACAATAAACTAATACTATATTTATCCTTCTGTGATTGACTTATTTCACTCAGCATAATGTCCTCCAAGTTCATCCATATTATGCAGTGTTTTGCAGACTCTACATTATTTTTTAGTGTTGCATAGCATTCCAGTATGTGTATGTACCATAGTTTGGTCATCCACTCTTCCACTGATGGGCACGTAGGTTGTTTCCGTCTTTTTGCTATTGTAAATAGTGCTGTGATGAACATGAGTGTGCATGTATCTGTTCCTGTCCTGGCTCTCACCTCTCTAGTATATATACCTAGTGATGGGATTGCTGGGTCAAATGGTATCTCCAATTCCAACTTCCTAAGGAATCTCCGTATTTCTTTCCACAGAGGTTGTGCCGCTTCACAGTCACACAGTGTATGAGAGTCCCACTCTCTACACATCCCCACCAGCATTTGTTATTTTCTGTCTCATTGAATCTTGTCATCAGTGCTGGGGTGAGACGGTATATCTCATTGTTGTTTTGATTTACATCTCTCTGATGGCCAATGATTGTGAGCATCTTTTCATGTATTAGCTGACCACCTGAATATCCCAAAAGAGCTTTATAACACTTGCGTGAGCGGGGCAGGGGCCAGGCCGAGAGGCTGAGCGCCAGAGAGAAGCCTACCTATAACACAGCTGAGAAGAGGCTGTCCTGATCAAAGAACTGTATCTTGAATTGTTTCTGATCCTGAATTGTAACCTGATATTTCCCTAATAAACCCCATAATCATGAAAAAAAAAAAATGACGTGAAGGTGCTGAACTAACATTACTGTTGCTCCCTCCCCCAAGATCCCTGGAGAGATGTAGAGATTATAACACTCTTAACAGTAGAGTGTTATAAACCTGGTAATGTTTGTTTGTTTAAAAAAAAAAAAAAAACTACAGTAAAACCTGCGAAAGCCAGAAACTATGTAAGACAGAAACCTGTTAGAGAAGGAAAACATAAATGTTTTCCATTAAAATGAGTGATAGAAAAGTAGTAAGAGTGCACTCTGTCAGAGGTGGGAAACTTGCTAGACCTGGAAAAATAAGGCAGCCCCACTGATTTCTCACTAGCTTCACAGTATTTGGTGAAAGAAGCGGAGTGAAATTTCTGGCCTGGGGCTGGAAACAGCCAGCTGGTGTTATGGGAGAATATAGTAGGAAAAGAGCTATTGTTGGTCTGTACTGCTTACCATTACCTTGGGAAATCAGTGCCTGCACCCACTTGAGCACTGACTCATCTCTGATCAAGAGAGAGGTGGCACAGAGAAGCCCTGTGCTTGTGAGAAGCAGAAAAACTTAGATACTATAACCAACTTAGAAGGAGACTAAAATTCATGTAAATAGGCTATTTTTATGACTCTGTCTATATATGTTGTGAAGACTTCTGGTGGCCTAATAATTAAGCGCAGGGCTGCTAACTAAAAGGTCACCAGTTCAAACCCACTAGTTGCTCTATGGGAGAAAAGACCAGGAGATCTGCTCCTGTAAAGATTACAGCCTTGGAAACTCTATGGGGCAGTTCTACTCTGCCCTGTAGGGTCACTATGAGTCAGAATCCACTCTAGGACAACAGCAAAAACGAAACAACTTAGAACATTGACTTCCCCCACTCTTCCTGTGCTGACTTTGAAGTCGGACCAAATGTGGGTCCCTGAGCATTGCACAATCAGGCCAAAACAATTTACACACTGATTGATTAAAAGGAGAGAAAATCATTTATTACAAGGTGACAATGCAAAGAGACAGGGACCAGTACCCAAATCTGACTCCCTGAATGGAGGTAGGAATACAGTTTTGTAAGCTTCAGGAGAGGTGGGTTATACATATTCACAAAAACTTCAGGAATTTGTGCATGAATTAACTGGATTGACTAAAGATTTCTTTGCCTTGATTTAAAGGGACAGTTGATTTTTAATGCAGTGCACTTGTGTACCAGATGAGTCACACCAGTTTCCTGTCATCAGCTGATCAGGGCTTGGCCAGAGGGGAGAATGTCAGTTCCCAACAACTTTGTTCCCATTTGTCTCACTGCCCAGTCCACAGGCAATGGTTAATTTTCAAGTTGCCTCCTGAAACACATTAACATACTCATCACCTACTTCTAGGAAGATAACATGGAGAGAATGTGTAAATTGACCTTTCATTCCATTCAGTTCTTAAGGAACTGTTACCATGTTTACTTATCTGCTTCCAACCAAGGCCCTGTCTGTCTTAACTAGGGTGGGCGTGATAGTTGAGCTTTCATTCTGTTCAGATTCTTAAGGAACTGAGTTATCCTCTTTACTTATCTGCCTTCAACCAGGGACACAGGCTGAACTTTGACTGAGCTTTGAGGGCTTCAACTACCCTGGAGTATTGTAACCTCAGTGGTTCTCCTCCTGATGCTGCTTCTCTCTGGGAATGCAAAGGGTGAAACCATGACTAATGAGTGATGGTTACAATTATCTTTTGTCTGAGGCTCTCCACTCTAGGACTTACCTACTTCAATCCTCTAGCAACATGAAATGACACACAATGAGTTCTGGTAGGGCACCAACCTTCGTGGTTTACCCAGGACTGTCTTGGTTTTAAGGAGCTCTTGTGGTGCAGTGCCTAAGACATTTGACTGCTAACCAGAAGGTTCATGGTTCAAAACCACCAACTGCCCCGTGAAAGAAAGATGGAACAATCCAATTCTGTAAAGATTTACTACCTTGGAAATCCAAAGAGGGTCACTAATTGACTTGATGGCAATGAATTTGGTTTTCAGTTTTTGTCTTGGTTTTAGTTCTACTTCCAGGAAAACACCTCACACCCAGTTGGCCATTTTAGGCCTACTTTCATACACATTTCCAGAGAAAAAATAATGTAAAACGTCAAATTAATAATTTTGAGAAGTGCAACTATTTCAAGAGAAAAATGGATTATAAATTCTATCAGAAGCATAAACATTGGACTAGAGCAAGATTTTAAAATTAGCTTAATAAACATAATTAAAAAGATAAGGGATAGTGTTCCAAAAAATCAAAAATCAAACTCACTGGCATCAAGTAGATTCTGATTCATAGTGACACCCTCTGGGTTCCCAAGGCTGTAAATTGTTACAGAAGTAGATTACCGTATCTTCCTTCCACAGAGTGGCTGGTGGGTTTGCACTGCCAGCAACCTTCTGGTTAGTAGTCAAATGCCTTAGGCACTATGCCACCAGAGCTCCTTAGGGATAATGTTAGCAACATGACAGAAAAAAAAAAAAAAAATAGAATTAAGCAGACATTGAAAATGAGATATATAGTCATTGAAGAGAACAAAAGAAATAGGATAAGAGAGCAGAAGTACAGTTAAAGAGCACATGAGTAATTTTGGAAGACTAGATTGACGTTATCTTCCAGAAGGAAGAGGGGAAATTCAAAGAAATTGGAAAATAGAAAACCAAGAACAGAAGTGGAAGTGCTAGAATACAGATAATAAAAACACATTGCCAGTGAGTCAGTTTCAACTCATGACAATGTCATATGTTGCAGAGTAGACCTGTGCTCCATTGGGTCTTTTTGGCTGTAATCTTTATGAAGCAGAATGTCAATTTTTTTCTTCCATGGGGGTGCTGTGTAGGTTCAAACTGCTAACCTTTCGGTAAGGAGTTGTGATAGATAAGGTTGTGTGTCAACTTGGCTAGGTCATGATTCTCACTGATTTGACAGTTATGATGTAGTCCTCCAATCAGTGGAAAGGGTGTTTCCTTGGGGGCGTGGTCTTCTTCTAATATATGTGGATGTTGTGGTAATTCTCTCTGCTTTTTGCTTAGTGTAGATGCTGCATCTGACTCATCATCATCTGACCTCTGATTCTTTGGACTTGAATGAGTGGTTTGCTATATTGCCTGCCAATTTGGGGATTTTTGCCTTTGCAGCAGATGTGAGGCTGGAGACTTAGAGCTTGGAGCTGCCTCATGTAGTCAACACAGAAAGAGTGGGGAGGTCAATGTTCACATCATCATGCTGGTGAATCCAAGATCAGCAGGCAATGCAACCCACAGACTTGGAACTCGCCAGTCTCTGTAAACTCATGAGCCATTTCCTTGAGATAAATCATTATCAGTATTTTTCCTCTCCTACCCTCTCTCCTCCCTTCACCTCCTCTCTTCTTCCTCTGCTCCTCTCTCCTCCCTTCCCTTCCTCTCTTCTTCCCTCCTGCTCCTTCTTTCGATTCCCTTCCCTCCCCACCCCTATATATTTTACTGGTTTTGTTTCTTTAGAAAACCCAGCCTAAGCCAGCAGTCGAGTGCAAACCAGGAATCCCCAAATGAGAGAGAGAAGGAAAACTGGAGTGGGTAACATTTTAGAGAAATGATAGTCTTAAATTTACCATAAGTGAATGAAAGGATGAATGAATAAGTTTAAAAAGTCATATTGAAGAGCTCATGGGGTATCAAAGTGGAAAGACATGGAAAACCCACACCTAGACAGATTATAGTGCAATTTAGAATATCAAAGACAAAGAGAAAATTCTAAAGCTACAGTGTGAAAGATTAACATTAGATTAACATCAGATGTCATCATAGCAGCACTAGAAGCAAGAAGGCAATGATGGAAGATTTTCAAACTATTGACTAGAAAAATCCTACAAACAAAAGTTTTATATTCAGCCAAACTATCATCCAGATTTGAGGATACCATACAAATATTCTGAAGTGTGGAAGGCTTCACAAATGTTACCACACAGAGACCTACATTGAAAATAGTTTTAGATGAGTACTTAAATAAAAGGTAGAAAAAAATGTAGATGCTGTCGCATGAGAAGTATGAATCAAAGGTAATAAAATATTTTAGTAAAATTAGTTATTGTCTTTAAAAATACCTAAGACCAAAGAAATAGAAAAAAGCCTTAGATAATATCAGCATGATGAGAGTACATCAAGAGATTTGAAGATGTGTCAAAAATGTTCTTATTTCATTAAAGGTGATATTACATACATATATGTACATATGTATGTGAATACATGCATACACATACATTTACTCATACATATACATATAGAGATATATAATCACAAAAAGGAAAAAAGGAAGAATAGTATTTTAAGAAGTATTAAAAAGATTAGAATTTAAAAGTATTAAAAAAATTGAAATGGCCAAAATAGGCCCTAATGTATCAATAATTATGAAAGAATAAATTCACCAGTTAAAACAAGCTAACAAACAAAAATAACCCAGCTATATGCAGTTTACAACAAGTGCACCTAAAGGGTAAGGATGTATAAAGATTGAATGAAACGGAATCTTAGAAGGTTTATCAGGCCAATATTAACCAAAGGGAAGCTGGAACAGTGATATTAATGTTACATTAAACTCCTAATAAGTCAAAAATATTCTTAGAGATGGAAAAGATTACTATACAATGATACAGATTCAATATAACAAGAATTTTTTAGAACTACACATTAATAAAATAGCTTCAAAATAAATGAAGAAGAAAATTGATAGAATTATAGAGAAAAATAGGTAAATCCACCCTCATAGTGCACATTCCTCTTCTAATCATTGATAAATCAAGCAGATAAAAGCTACATAGATACTGAAGATTTAAATAACCAATTAACAATGTCAAACTAATGGACATATATAGAATTTTGCAACCAATTAATAGAGCATAAATATTTTTTCCGCAGCACATACGAAGCATCAGAAAAAAATTAATCATAATACTATATTAGGTCATAAAGAAAAATCTCATAATATTTCAAAAAATAAAGATTATTGTACTTTGAATTCATAATTAATTTAAAACATTAAAAATAAAAAGATAAAGGAAGAACTCACTTATTTGGGAATTAAAAACTCAATGCTAAATAACTCAGGAGTTAAGAAATTTAAAAATACTTGGAACTAAATACAGCAAAGTGGTTCTTTGAGAGAAATGTATAGCTTTAATGCTTATGTTGGAAAAGAAGACTCAAAATTAATTATGTAAGTGCACTTCTTCAGAAATTAGAAAATAACCTAAAGGAGAAAGAAGGGAAGACATATAAAAATAAGAAAAAAAATTAATGAAAGAGAAAATATAGATACAATAAACTCAACAAAGTCCAAAATTGGTCCCTTTTGAAATAATAAACACTGACAATATATTTAACAGAAGAACAAAGATACAATATTGTGGGGAAAAGGAGATGTAACTTTAGGTAAATAAAAAATAGTAAAAGAATCTTGTCAATAACTATGCCAAAGATTTTGCATACTTAGACAAAATGGACTAATTTCTGGAAAAATATAACTTGCAAACTCACTAAAGAAAAAATAAAAAGCTTGAATATGTCCTATATAACTATTAAGGAATTCAAGCAGCAGTTAAAAATCTTTTCACTGAAATCTGTTGGACCGAAGATCTGACTTCTTCAATAAAAAGTTGTAATGGAAAAGAAAAAGAGCTAGAAGCAGCAACTATGGTTTAAAAGAGACTGAAGGAATGTATCAACCAAATGTAATATATGAGCCTATTTGATACCGGATACAAACAAACCGTAAAATAAATGAGGCAATCAAACATTGACTGGATATTTGATGATACACTGTTACTTATTTTAGAGACTATAATGGTATTGTGATTTGGGGTTTTAAGAAGTATTCTTATCTTTTAAGGATATATACTGAAATGTTACAACTAGTGCATGTATAGCGCTTCAGTATTTAGCTGAGGAAATCTATCATATCAGTAGAGAAAATGAAACTGAACAATAAATGGAGCTGGAAAAAAAATGATAATGAGGAAAAACTGAAGAAGAAATTAAATCAAATAAAAAGTCAACTCTAGATAAATGTCAAAAACAAAATGTTAAAACTCTTACTTGCTAATATAGGTAAATTTTTTTAGACTTTGTGCTAGGGAATATTTTATTTAAAAAGGTACAAAAATATTTGTTTTAAAAAGTTGGTGGATTTGATTATATCAAAATTAAGAGCCATTATACTTGTAAAAATAAGAATATAAACTGGGAAAAGATATTCACAATATGCATACAAAACATAGCAAAGGATTAGTATTGAGAGCATGGAATGAACTTTTCCTAATCAACAAAAGTACATACAATATAATAAAAAAGTGGACAAAACACATGAATAGACATTTCATGAAAGAGGAAACACATAGGGCCAATAAATACATGAAGAAACTGAATATTATTAATGGTCAAAGAAAGGTAGTGAGATGCCATTTTATACCAGTTTTACTGACAAAATTAAAAAGTATAAAAATATTAAATGTTGGAGATTATATAGATCCACAGAACCTCTTAAAGATTGCCATGGAATTCAGCAGCCCATTTGGAAAATCAGATTGGCATTATCTCATCTCTAACTTCATATACCCTGTCACCCAGAAATTCTATCCCAAGGTATATAACCAATATACACTCTTGCATGTGTGTAACAGCAGACACGTACAATATGACAAAGGCAAGGGAAGACACTGAGCAGTGCACAAGAATTACAGACAACAAAGGTAAATACTATGACATACACAATTGTACAAGAACAGTAAAAACAAACAATAATCTATGAGTGGATACATAGGCAGACATGTGAGGTGAACAAGTATGAGAAGGCTAATGGGAGTACACCCACAAGAATATGTAGTATTGGCAAAAGCTATCTCTACATAGGTGTTTGTATGTGCTGCAAATACACTCATGTACATAGTAGAGCAAACAGGGGGCAAAGTTATGAAAACTTCTTAGCTATAACCAAATACCTTGAGGGAGTAAGTCATGGGCTTGGGGGCTTAGGAACACAGTCTTGGAGGACATGTAGGTAAATTGGCATAACAAAAGTTCACAAAGATAATGTTCTACATCCAACTGTGGAGAGTGACAACTGGAATCTTAAAAACTAATAAACAGCCAACTAACATAGAACTGTCTCAACCTCACTGCCGTTGAGTTGCATCTGACTCATAGTGACCCCCTTGGGTTTCTGAGGCAGTATCACTATGGAAGTAGATTGCCCAACCTGCCTTCTGAGGAGGGGCTGGTGGGTTTGAACCACCAGCCTTCTGGTTAGCAGTCAAGTGCCTTATCTGAAGTAAAGAAAAGGGAAGGAAAAAGACTCAAGGAAACAATTAGTTCAAAGGACAAATGGACCATAAGAGCTACTGCCTCCAGTACCCTGAGACCAGAAGAACTAGACGGTGCTTCGCTACCACTACCAACTGCTCTGATCAGGACCACAGAAGGTCCTGGACATAATGGGAGAAAAATGTGGAACAAAATTCAAAATCATAAGACAGATGAGACTTGCTGGTCTGATAGAGACTGGTGGAACCTCTGAGAATGTAGCCCTTAGACACCCTTAAAACCTGGAACTGAACCCACCCTGGGATCACCTTTCAGCCAAACAAAAGACAGACCTACAAAGTGAAAAATAACACACTTGAGCAACATTCTTCTCAGAACAATTACTCAGACAAAAGCAAAAGGGCAGTATCTGCCCCAAAACAAAGCTCAGAAGGCATGAAGGGGCAGGAAAGGAAGACAAATGGAAATAGAGAACCCAGGGTGGAAGTGGGAATAGTGCTATTACATTGAGGGAATTGCAAATAACGTTACAAAACAAAATGTGTATAAATGATTGAATGGAAAACTAGTTTTGTCTGTTAACTTTCACCCAAACCACAAGGAACAAAACAAAATTAAACAAACAAAACAAAAACACCTTATGGGAGCCTGTCAGACTGAGAGCAGTATCCATAGGAGGTCAGCCTTGCCTAGTATGTGCGTGGGCTGGGCAGGGCTGTGCTGGCAGCAGGATTGCAACTTTGTGCCCCTCTTGGTTGGTGGGAAGGGGGAGGGAAGTGCATGGGGGATCCAGAGAGGTGACCACGACCAGGCATAGGGGTGCAGCTGCTTCCTGATCAGGTGCAGCCTCAGCTGCTGCTACTGAGAGCCAGTAGGCTGCGAGCACCCTGGGCTGGGCCAGGCCAGTGTCTCGTGCAACCTGTGACAGAAGTGGAGGTGTTACTGCAGGCTCTGCCTTGCACCTGGAGTGAAAGTCTGCATGGCTGCTGGGTGGGTGAATAAAGCCAGGAGGAGGGGATGGAGGAGATGCAGGAGGAAGTGCTTCGGGGTACACCTGTAATCCCACTGCTCATTTACTCTAGGGGTTTGGGATCTTTAAAAGCATTGTTGTTGTTGTTGTTGTTATGTGCCGTCAAGTCGGCCCCGACTCATAGCGACCCCTCCTTGGGTTTCCGAGGCAGTATCACTACGGAAGTAGGATTGCCCAACCTTCAATTAGGAGGAAATAATAAATAAAAGGAGAGCTGCTTACCCTTAAACAAAAAACCTTAGTATATGCAGTCCTAAGTTGCCCAAACAGATATTAAGCAACACATACCTGTATATGTAAATATAGATATGATAACTTAAAGCCTAACAATTCAAATACTAACATTTATGTGACCACTGAGAAGAGAACAATAAAATAATTGGAAGAATACCTTTGCCTTTTAAGAATTTCTATGAAAATTCTATGACTCAAACACATAGTCCTGAAGAAGATATGACATAAAGAAGGGTCATGTCTATTATACACCTATACAATATTTAAGAAGAAAATGAAGTTTGTGAGGTCCATTTTTTCCCCTTTCACTGTGATGATTACATGCATCCATCCCCAAAACTTGGCATTTGCAAACTATATGTGCCAATGTGAATGAAGTGGAATGAATGAATGGGCAAAGGAGAGGAGGCGGTAGGGAAGTAGGGTGTCTTAGGTTGGATAATCTAGAGAAGCAAAACCAGTGAAGCTTGTGCTTATATAAATATATACAGAGAGAAATTCATCTCAAGAAAATGGCTCATGCAATAGTAGAGGCTGGCAAGTCCCAAGTCTGTGGATCAAATGTTAAGCTGGAGACTTCTGACTCATGCAGCTGCAGGGACTGACGAACTCAAGATTGACAGGAAGTATAGCAGGCTGCTGGCTGCTGAGACTGATGAATCCAAGATTGGCAGGTAAAATGACAGGTTGTCATCTCACAGGCTGAAAAGGCAACAGTCCCCAAATTGGCAGGCAAGCACTGCAGGCCACTGATTCAAGTCTAAGAACTGGAGATGATGATGGGCCAAATGAAGGACATAAAATGAGCAAAAAAAGCTTTCCCAAAGCTTTTCCATGGATACCGGAAACAGACCACATCCCGAAGGTAACTCCCCTTCAAGTGATTAGCTACTCACAGCAGATTGCAACATGGAGGTGATTACAATCTCATCATGGGGAATAATGACATTATAACTGCCAAGCCACTCAAAATCACGGCCCAGCCAAGTTGACGCACAACCTTAGCTACCACAGTGGGCAAAATAAATAATTTATCAAAATAGAGCTATTAATTTTTTTTTTTTAAGTACTATATATACGGAGCTCTGTTGGCACTGTGATTAAGTGCTCAGCTGCTAACTGAAAGGTCAGCAGTTCCACATCCCCAGGCATTCATAGGGAAAAAGATGAAGTAGTCTGATTACATAAAGATTTACAGGCTTGGAAACCTTATGGGGCAGTTCTACTCTGTCCTGTAGGGTGGCTATGAGTCGGAATTGGTATTTCCATGTATAGTCTAGCCTAGAGGATTCTTCTTCTTCTTTTTCTGGTTTATGTTGAAGTTACGAGTTTCACAATTCTTGCCAGACTTCTGTGGTTAACCTCAGGACTTTGAGTTAGAATATAATTTTCCAAAATGTCTTTTCCCCCCTTTAAGTGAGGGTAGCTGCTAGTTTCTTTCTAGTAAGGGTTACAATCTTCTAACTTTTTACATAGTAGGGGATACATTCTTTTTCAGGGATTAATCAGTTCATATAAATGTAGGTACTGGACATGAAATTTACCATGCACTTTTTGTGACCCTTCCCCATTGTAACATTGAACAGGCTTCTGTCTTAACAGCAGTAGTGTCTTATTGTACTGTATTTTCCACTGAGTGGTTGGTGGGTTTGGAAGATTGAACAATCTACTTCCATAGAAATACCACCTCAGAAACCCAAGGAGGGGTCACTATGAGTCGCAATCGACTTGATGGCAGTGAATTTGTTTTTTTGTTTTGTTTTGTTTTCCATTGAGGACAGGAACAATACGTTGTTCAACATAGGCCTAAAACATTGTGGGAACTCAAAAATGTTTGTAAATAGATGAATGATGGAATGAACTATATAATTTGCTTCTAAAACTCTTATTTCTAAGATATAAACCCAAACCTACTGACATCAAGTTGATTTTTACTCAAAGACCTACAGGACAGAATAGAACTGCCCTGTAGGGTTACCAAGCTATGCAATCAGCCTGCCTCATCTTTCTCCCATGAATGGGAGAAATTCAGTGGGTTCAAACCACTGAATTTTTGGTTAGCAGTTGAATGCCTTAACCATGGCACCACCAGAGCTCCTTATTGATAATATATAGAGAAGATGAAACAAAGGAAAATAATGGGAGATTTTCTCAAAATCAAGGACAGGGAGATAGGAATGTCCCTGAAAGCTGGCCTTATCAACAAAGAGGTCCCCAGCTCAAAAAGACAAGGTCTGCAATAGGTAAGGTAGGTGGGCAGTTTATAGGCTTAGACTATGGGAGTGCCCAAAGGATTTGAAAAATCCACTGGCTACCACTTGAAATACTACATTTAGGGTTTTAATCTTTTGATTTAACAGTATGTTTTATTTCATTTATTTGTTTATTTTCCAATTAAAAAGAAAGCGAGAGAGAGAGAATAGTCTGTGCAGTTGGATTGTGCCATAATTCTACCAGCTTTGGGGCATTCCACTGTGCTTGCCTGGCAGGAGAAGAAAACAAGGAAAATGAAGTAGAAGAAAATAATTTATTTAAATTAAGCCCTATGTAATGGCTTGAGTATGTACCCAGAGTAGCATGAGCAGGTCACATGATTCCATTGTATTTTGTGTTATACTTATTTTTAATGATCAGATTCAACTCTTCACATAGTATAACATGAACAATACCAACCTTCACAATTACTAGATTCTTCAACTCCATTAAAATACTCTTTTAATTTCAAGAGATCACAAGGATTTTCCAAACTTCAGAGCTGATTCCCTCAATTTCTCTCTGCTTCTGGAGCTATTGTATTCAACAATGGTTTGGAGGCACATGGCGAAGTTACAGCAATGTCACAGTGGTATGCCCATCCAATTGTTCTTCTCACAAGCCACGCAGTTACTTTGTCAAAGAAAGTTATTCATCTTACTATCCAGGGCTTATCTTTCAAAAATCAGTTTTCTGCTTTTACAGAACAGTATGTGGTCTTTTATTATTATCCTAATTAATGCTTCTCACACCGCTTCACAAAATATTAGGTATTTAATGAGTAATTAACCACATTCAAATGGCTCCACTAGTTGAAAAATACACATCTTACTTATTCAGTCAAAGTGTTATCTCTGTGTAATGACATTGATGATGAAATTGATTGTAGTCTACATTTGAATGAGAGAAGCTGAGGGAGACATTTCAAGGATATTAAACCTTTTTTTTCCCCTTGGCCCTACTGTGTAGTCACACGAAGTTAGACTATTCTATAATTCATGTTGCCTTGGCTACATTCTGTTGTACACTGGTCTTTGGTATTAACGTTTTCTTTTGTTCTTTAAACAAAGATTTTGGCTCTTTCCCATGCAAACTAATGTTGTTTCCACTGAAAAGATTCTGCAACATATGTAAATTATCTAAGAAATATTAATGTCAGTATAATTACATTATGTGGGGAAAAAAATCAACTCAAGGACTGAAATTAAGTCAGTCCTGCATTATGCACTGACAAAGTGAAAGGAACTAAAATAGATCATTTGTGGTGCTAAAAGGTTATGAATGTGGTGCTCAAAAGAAAGAAATCCAAGTCAAATAATTGAGAAAAGAGACCAATCAGTAGTATATTTTATAAGGTTGCAATATTTCAAAGTAATCAGTGCTCTGCTCTGTGCTTTTTTTTTTTTTTTAATTGTGATTTGGGTAAAGATTTACAGAGCAAATT
>NW_006922317.1:677355-686611 GCF_000298275.1 Orycteropus afer afer | reverse complement strand
GCAGTATCACTACGGAAGTAGGATTGCCCAACCTTCCTTCCGAGGAGTGGCTGGTGGGTTTGAACCGCCAGCCTTCTGGTTAGCAGTCAAGTGCCTTGGCCACTATGCTACCAGAGCTCCCATAACCTTATATAGATAACTTTAAATAAAAATTAACTATATTAGGAAATTTCAAGAGCTAAGTAAGATCTTTCGAAAAAGGGTCAATGCTGTCAAAAAAAAAAAAAAAAAAAGCATTTATAGAAACTGTATTATTTCACATTGGAGTACATCTCTGTAAACAGCTTTCATCAGGACATTCATGCTTCGTATTTCTCTCTCTCTGTATGTGTATGAGTGGGACAGGGAGTATGCCCAAATCTCACCCAAGTCTTAAAAATTAAGAAAGGAGGGTGGGCATGCACATGTTGAACAAAATCTTCAAGATGATTCTTACATGCCCCCAAGTTGAAAATCAATTTAATAATATTAATTCTGTATTTTCTGGCATAAAAATCATACTTAAAATAAGTAACAACAACAAAAAAAAAAAAAGCCAAACTTACTGCTGTCTTCTCAATTGTGACTCACAGCGACTCCTCCTTGGGTTTTGGAGGTGGTACCTCTGTGGAAGTAGATTGCCCAGTCTTCCTCAGTACAGTGTAACTAAATTACCTACTCAAAATCCAGAACCTAGATTAAATTCTATTTCCTTAAGTGTTCCTCAAAGTGGCATTAATCTCTCTCTTCTTTCTCTCTCCATAGTCCCAAAACACTTCATACCTTTCTTCTCATATTTTTCTACAACTTGTCATATATTCATTTTATCTGCATCTGTCCTTTCAAGTAGTATGTGGATTCATGGATGTGGGGGTAGTGAGTGAAAATGTAGAGAAGCTGTAATTTATTTTCATATTTCTAATCCCTATAATACTTTAGTTGGTCAAAAGTATATATTCAATAAATGCTGCTTAAACTGGATAGAATATGAAATGGATTGAATATGAAATGGATTGAATATGAAATGTTAAATGTATTAAAATTATTATCAATTTCCAAATTATTAATAATTGTATTCTTCTATCCACTAAAAGATGTTATTTCCATTTTCATAATACTTAAACTCAATAATGGTTTTAAACTTTGAATTTAAATCAACTCCAAATTAGCCAAAATCATAACAATGGGAATTTTCAAACAATATAACTCTTCAAAAGGCAGTAAAAAGTACTTAGTTCACAAAAACTACAACTGGGATTAGGTCACAACCTTCAGGCACCAAAAAACCAAATCCACTGCCACCGAGTTAATTCTCACTCATAGCAACCCCCACTGGGTTTCCATGGTGGTAAATCTTGATGGAAGTAGATTGCCCTATCTTCCTTTTGCTAAGGGGCTGGTGGGTTTGAACTGCCAACCTTCTAGTTAGCAGTCAAATGCCCTGAGCACTGCGCTACCAGAATCCCTTTCCTTCAGGCAATCTGTTGTTAATTTCCTAACCAAATCCTAATACTAAAAAAACAAATGAACAACTCTGAATCTGACAAAATCATGGAAAATATACAGAGGTTCCAGTTATTGCATGTGATATCATTCTTAAAAAGAATCACATTATTTTAAAAGATATGAGTCATTAAATCAAGTTTAAACATACTGGAATAATTTATAAAAACTCGAACAAGCCCTTAAAAGAGTTTTACTAGTGTCCCTTTAAAATTTTAGAAGCTTTTCTTGTTGCTTAATAAACAAGAATGGCAGGACTTAGACAAGCAGCCTATGGAAATATGCATTATGTCTTCAATTGTTTTATTAAAGACCCTCTTTTTAATTCCAGCCTAAGGTCTGGTACAGGCAGGATAGGAAAGCTTAGAGATGGTAGATGGCACAGAAAGTTCATGGAGGTTCAGGTAAGAATAGCCAGATGACAGCAAACAGGGTAGAGAGTAATAGATGCTGGTCTCTTCATTGTGAGTGCACAGTGGCTATCTTGGTCAAGGGCGCAGGCATGACTGTCATCAATTACACAGTCTGATCTACTTACTTACAGAGTTTTTAGAAGAACAGGGAAGTTTGCTAAAATGGCAGTACTCCTTCATGATGCTTCTGTGTGCCTATATGCCCAACTTATTTTCAGAGACAATTAAGACAAATAGAAAATAGTCTTCCTTGCTATGAGAGAAATATAGTAGAAATGTGTATGACCATTTAGATCCATTTGTACCTTCCTTTGGGGTTTTTGCTCAAGTCAGGCTTCAGAGGACCCATGTTTGTAGCCCAAGAATTCTCTGGTCATAGCTCATTGTCCTACATGATGGCACATCATCCAAGCGGCACCAATCAGATTTGTTTTCTCCTGGGAATTTAGAATCAGAAGCCAGACAGCTGGGCATTTGAAGTAGGAAGTGAGGGATGCTTACAATGGGGAGACCAGTGTTTCATTCTATTGTACATAGGGTCGCTGTTGGTTGGAGCCAACTTGATGGCACCTAGCAAATACATTATCTGCCCTTGACATATGAGAATGCTGCCTGTTCCACAGCTTTATATTATGTTTTCCCTTACTTTATATTAATGTGGTGGTTTTAGCTGCTGTGCAATCAGCCCCCATACACACTTTGTACCTGCTTCTGCACCATCCACACAGTCAGTTGAGGATCAGGCTGTTGTGATCCATAGGGTTTTCACCGACTGATTTTTAGAAGTAGATGGCCAGGCTTTTCTACCTAGACCATCTTGGTCTGATGGAACCTGTTCAGCATCAAAGCAACATGGAAGCCTCCACTGACAAATGAGTAGTGCCTGCACAAGAGGTACATTGGCCAGAATCAATCCTAGGTCTTTGGCATGGAAGGCAAGAATTCTATCTCTGAACCACCAATACCTAAGTTAATATTGGTGTAGTTGTTATTAGGTGCCATAGAATTGGCTCCAACTCATAGTGACCCTGTGTACAACAGAATGAAACACTATCTGGTCCTGCACCATGCTCAAAATCGTTGTTACACTTGAGCCCACCATTGCACCCACTGTGTCCATTTCATTGAGGGTCTTCCCCTTTTTTGCTGACCCTGTACTTTACCAAGCATGATATCTTTCTCCAGGGACTGGTCCTCTCTGATAACATGACCAAAGTAGATGAGACAAAGTCTGGTCATTCTCCCTTCTAAGAAGAGGTTCCAGCTGTACTTTTTCCACAACAGATTTGTTCATTCCTTTGACACTCCATGGTATTTTCAATATTCTTTGCCACCACCACAATTCAAAGGCATCAACTCTTTGGTCTTCCTTGTTCACTGTCCAGCTTTCATCTGCATATAAGACTATTGAAAATACCATGGCTTGGGTCAGGTGCACCTTAGTCTTCAAAGTCACATCTTTGCTCCTTTACACTTTAAAAGAGGTCTTTTGCAGCAAATTTGCCCAGTGTAATATGACGCCTGGTTTCTTGACTGCTGCTTCCATGGGTGTTTATTGTGGATCCAAGTAAAATGAAATCTCTGACAACGTCAATCTTTTCTCCATTTATCATGATGTGGCTTATTGGTCCAGTTATGAGGGTTTTTTCTTTTTTTTCACTCCCTCAGGGTAGCTGGCTGTATCCAAGAAGCCACCACAACCTTGTGCCTTGTCAGCTTTACTATACACCAGGACATTCTTACAGCACATACAAATAAGCTTGTAGAAACATCATCTGCCAACCCTATACATGGTCATGGGCACACTCCCCCCTACCTAGATCATTGTCCACCCATCTATCCACCTGTAGATCAATGCTTGCTATCACTGACAATATAGCATTGTACATGCAAAAGTGTTCATTTTTGTAGTCTACACCTCCCATGTACCTCTCTATGACTTCCTCTTCCTCAATGCCACCATGTTGATCACTCACTTTAGGTACATTACCTTCCCCTTCACCCAAATCAATACTTGTTATGAGGATTTTTATTTTGTTTATGTTAAGTTATAAGCCATGCTGAAGACTATAGTTTTTGATCTTCATCAGTAAGTGCTTCAAGTCATCTTCACTTTTAGCAAGCAAAGTTGTGTCATCTGCATATCACAGGTTGTTAGTGAGTCTTGCTCCAATCCTGATGCCACATTCTTCTTCATGTAGTCTAGATTCTTGGATTATTTGCTCAGCATACAGATTAAATAATTATGGTGAAAAGATACAGCCCTGATGTACACCCTTCCTGATTTTAAACCATTCAGTATCCCTTTGTTCTGTTTGAATGATAGCTTCTTGGTCTATGCACAGGTTCCCTATGAGTATAATTAAGTATTCTGGAATTCCTATTCTTTGCAATGTTATCCATAATTTGTTATGGTCCACACAGTCAAATGCCTTTGCATAGCCAATAAAGCACAAGTAAACATCTTTCTGATATTCTTTGCTTTTAGCCAAGATCCATCTACATTAGCAACGATATCCTTCTTTTCAAATCCTCTTTTAAGTTAATATTCAAACTCAAAATCAAACTCACTGCCATGGAGTTGATTCCACCTCATAGTGACCCCCACTGGGTTTCCGAGGCTATAAATCTTTATGGAAGTAGATTTCCCCATCTTCTTTTTGCAAAGCAGCTGGTGGGTTTGAACCACTGACCTTCTGGTTAGCAGTCATATGCCTTATCTGCTACACCACGGTATTAGTAAGGTTTTATTACTGATCACTTGATGATTCCTCGGGTCCGACTTGACAGCACATAACAACAACAACAGAAGATTCCTAACAAAGAAATGATTATTCCCTTAGGATGTGTTCCTTTAAACCTCCATTAGATTTACATGGGGAATGAATATCATTCTTCTGTAAATATGTCAGCTTTAATTATATGTTACGGCCCAAAAATGTTTCAGAACTTAGTTGCATACAGGAAATGGCAATGATTTCTAGAGCTGCTGCATGATACTAATAGCTAGAAGGTCCTGTATTCCACGCAGGCTATAGTTTATCCTGTCTACTGATAGCATAGTACAGGAGGCACTTGACTGCTAACCAGAAGGCTGGCGGTTCAAAGGCACCAGCCACTCCTCAGAAGGAGGGCAATCTACTTCTGTAGTGATACTGCCTTGGAACCCAAGGAGGGGTCGCTATGAGTCGGGTCCAACTCGACAGCACATAACAACAACAACAACTTTGGTAGAAATACAGGCAGTCTCTGGGTTACTAATATCCAATTTATGTACAACTCATAGTTACAAACCAACCCTGCAGTCTATTATATTAAAAATTTGACTATATACAATGGTTTGTAATAACAAAGGGGTGGTACTTTGTAACAAGCATCAAAACATTATTATCATTACTACTGTATTATTATGTTAAAGATGTTTTAGTCTAGAAGTGTTTCTTTAATTTTTTTTGCAAAGAAAGGCACAGTATATATTAAGACAAACATTTGACCAACTGACTTTAGATACAAATGAACCTAACTGTACTGACTTATGTACAAATTTGACTTAAAGACAGATTTAAGAATGAAACTTGTTTGTAATCTAAGAACTGCCTGTTTTGTCTCTCATGCAAGTTTAGGAATGGAATTTATTTGTAATGCAAGGAGTGCCTGTATTGTCTCTCATGCAGGCTTAGTAACAAAGCGCAAAACACAACAGCTCCAGGCAATATGGCCAGGTCATTCCATACGAAGCCCAGGATGCTGCTTATCTCACAGAGCCAGGCATTCAGCCTGGTGCTAACTTTCTAAGAGTGGATAGTCCAGGAGGAGTTGAGTGTTTCCTGCAGTTATTCATTCAACTTGTCTTCTGGAGGAACTGAAAAGTAGTATGAAGTCAGTTCATTCCTCTATAAGACAGTACTTGGCTTCCCCAGAAAACAGCAGGAGTCTCTCCTGTGAGTACAAGGATTCCCATATTTTCCTGGATGTAGTATGGGGAGGTAGGGCTTCTGCACTGTGGCCTAGGTCACATTTGTAAACTCGCCATCATCTCTAAAATAGCTTTATATTTAAATTTTAAATACACTTGAAAATGAAAGTCCAAGATCACATAATTCATCTTAATTTGAATACTTTGGGGAGTGAAAAGGGGAGGTACTAATAATAAATCTAGGACAGCAGGTATAAATTGAAACTGCCTCAAGTAAACTGGATGATATTGTCACCTACTCTTTAGTTTTTATAAACAGTTTCTGAGTATTTCACATACTAAGTAATTTATATACAGCATTCCTGGCATTGTTTGAGCTGTCATTTTGACGAATTGCCCAAGATTCCACTGTTGCCATTAATTGTAGAAACTCTTTGGGCATCAATTTCACCTTTAAGATACTGGGTTGTACTCTGTAAACACTATAGTCCCTTTCAGATCTTCATAGTGACACGTGCATTTAAGAATTTCACTACTTCAAGGAGAAGTTTGGATTACTTTGATTCAGGCCAGCCATCACTGTAAAATAGATAGCATGTATGTCCATAAAAGAATATTGTAAATTGTTTGGTATATTTATGTTCATGGTGAAAGAAACTGCAATAGTGCAGTCGCAATGGCAGCAAGGTGTAGCCTCAAGCACCTGGATTAGAATCCAGCCACTTATTTCCTCTGTGAATTTGTAAAAGTTACTTAACCATCCTGAGTCTGAGTGCCTTCAATTGTAAAACAGAAATAAAAATACCTACTTTTAGTGATATTATAAGGATTAAGTGAAATGTTCCATGTGAAAGTGACCAGTATTTACTAGATAAATAGATATATATAATAAAAAAATGTTAGTTGTTTTCCTATGTTTTGGATTGAATTGTGTCCCCCAAAATATATGTTGTCAATCCTAACCTCTATTCTGGTCTTTATAATCCCATTTGGAAATGGGTTGTCTTCGTTATATTAATAATGCATGATTAGCATAGGGTATATCTTGAATCAATCTGTTATTTATTTATTTATTTAGTATTGAAATTTGGGTGAAAGGTTACAGAGCAAATTTGTTTTCCATTCAGCAGTTCATACACATTTTGTTTCATGACATTTCTTGCAATCCTCATAATAGATAGCTCTCTTACCATTTCCTTCCTCTTTGTGGTTACCTTTCCCTTGTGTCCTTACTACCTATGCATTCCTGCCCTCTGAGCTATCTCCCTGTGCAAAAATGCTGCCCTTCTGATCTCCCATGGTTGATTGTTCAAAGGAGTGTACCTACCTGGTATAATTTTTCACCTTGTAGACCTGCCTATTATTTGGCTGGAAGCCATGGGAATGAGTTTAATTACAGGCCCAAAGGATGACTAGAGGCGATGGGTTAGTGGGTTTCACTCTTCTCTATCAGATCAGTTAAGTCTGGTCTTTTTTATGATTATGAGTTTTGTTCCACATTTTTCTCCCACTCTATCTAGGATCTCCTATTTTGTTCCATTTTCTAGTGGTTGACAGTGGTAGCTGGACACCACCTAGGTCTTCTGGTCTCAGGGTCATATAGGCTGAGATTCACATGGTCCACTACATCCTTGGAATAATTGTTTCCATGCATCTTTGGTATTCTTCATTCTCCTTTTCTCCAGACAAGGAGAGACCAATTGTTGCATCCTAGATGGCAGCTCACCAGCTTTTAAGACCTCAGTCACTACTCACCAAAGTAAGAGTAGAACAATGTTTTTGTGCAGTAAGTTAGGCCATTTGAGTGTGATGTCCCTGTGACCATGGTCCTGAGCCTGTGGGTCCAGTGACAAGACATTTTCTTTTAAGATATAAAAGAGATAAAACAAGTAAGCAAAGAAACAGAGATGGGGAAAGAGACATGCAAAACTACATGAAGATTGTCCAAGAGCAGAAGCTCAAAAAAGACAAGGACTTTCCTCCAGAGCCGAGAGAAAGAGAAAGTCTTCCACTAGAGCTGGGATCCTGAATTCAGACTTCTAACCTGCTAAACTGTGAGAAAATAAATTTCTGTTCGTTAAAGCCATCCACTTGTGGTATTTTTGTTATAGCAGCAATAGATAACTAAGACACCTATTAGAATGTTAGTGTCACTATTGAATATATCATAAATATGGATTGCATCTTATAAGAATATTACCAATAAGGTTCTCTATTTCCAACATCAACTCTTAAAGACAGTAATTTAAATTGTGCAAAAGCAGATCCATAAATTATGCATTATTAGGCCCAACCCCCCCACCTCACCTTCTAGGTATATGACTTAAGCCCACTGAGTCTCCCTTCCTATGTCTACAGATAGTAAATAAGATAGTTACATGGCTTGAGTCCTAGTATATATTCAATAACATATACCATCATTTTTATTATTCTTGTTATGTTAAGATATTGGAAAATTCAAGTCAAGCTCTCCACAGAACAGGGATTTTCCATTTGAAGAGCTTTATTTACTATGTGTAGACTATGGAAATGTCAGTAAGTAAAGATGGTGATTGAGGAAACAAACCTATGGGCACCTCATCAGCCCTGCATTCTCCCCACCAATCAGAATCTCATGAAAATTTCTAAGCCATCTATCACAGATCCTGCATGATGATCTGTCTCCCAAGAATCCTAACCACTTCAGATTTATGGAAGGGTTGCAGATATGTTTTCTCTTTACAGGGCTCCTGACAGTAAAATCAAAGGCTTGGATTAATGAACTCTGCAAGCAGTGTTGTTGTTATGTGCCATCGAGTCAGACCTGACTCACAGCGACCCCTCCTTGGGTTTCCGAGGCAGTATCACTACGGAAGTAGATTGCCCCATCTTCCTTCTGAGGAGTGGCTGGTGGGTTTGAACTGCCAGCCTTCTGGTTAGCAGTCAAGTGCCTTAGGCACTACGCTACCAGAGCTCCTGCAAGCAGTGTTAAGTAGTTCTTAATCATTTTATTGATGAGGTGAAACAGTTTGATTAGTAATGCACCGATTTTGCCTGAGCCTTGCTTGCTCCTCTTGTAAACATTATTTTGGGAAATTCATTCCTACAATTTTCTTGATGAGAAATCTATCATAGAGTACTGGTGGTCACATTTAGAGAATTATAACTGTGATATCAACTAGGACTGAATTTTTGATGATGACTTGATTAATCTAGTGTGCACCAGATAGAGAATTTACATCTTGATTTTACCTGAATTGCCTCAATCAATCACATGATTTAGGCATCAAAAGTGTCACTACTTAGTAAAGATTCTGAATCTCTTAGTGCCAAGAGATCTTTTCCCCCAGACATTTTCAGTTTTTTTTTTTTAGATTGCAAAACTGGACTTTATTTTTAGTTCATTCATTCAACAAATATGTGATTCTGGCTGTAAATATCCCCCTTAAAAATAAAATGCATAATT
>NW_006922317.1:670811-676680 GCF_000298275.1 Orycteropus afer afer | reverse complement strand
GCCCATGTAACTCTCTCTGTCTTTCTCATCCTCAATGCTGCCATATTGGTCACTCACATTTGGTACATTGCCCTTCTCTTCACCCAAATCAATATTTCATTTTCAGTTTTTCATGATTATTTTTAAATTATTGAAGAGAGCCATGTCATCTATAAAACAGACTATCTTAATTCTAAATTCATTAATTCATTCAACGACATTTATTAGGCCTCTGCTATGTGTAGGCTGTGTTCCAGGAACTGAGGACATAGCAGTGAACCAAACAGACAACAAATTCCCATCCTCATATACAGATCCAAAAGAACCAAACTCACTGCCATCGAGTTGATCCCAACTCATAGAGACCACTTTGGGATTCCGAGGCAGTAAATCTTTATGGAAATAAATTGCCCAGTCTTCCTTCTGTGGAATGGCTGGTGGGTTTGAACTGCCAACCTTCTGGTTAGTAGGCAAATGCCTTAGGCACCAAGCCACCAGAGCTCCTTTCATACATAGGTAGACAGGCTAAATGATCAGGTGTGATCTAGGCAAAAGGTAGTATATTCATTTGGCAGATGATATTTCTACATACATATTTGTATGTCCTTTAAGAATATCCATATATATATATACCAGGAAGGAAGGTTGGGCAATCTACTTCCGTAGTGATACCGCTTCAGAAACCCAAGGAGGGGTCACCAGGAGTTGGGTCTGACTCAACGGCACATAACAACAACAACAACATATATATACCAGAGCTAATGAGACAAAGTTATGATAACTTCTTATCCATAACCAAATAAACTGAAAGAGAGACACTGGGCTCACAAGTTCGGAACCTTGGTCATGGAGGTCATCAAGCTAAATTGGCATAATATATTACACAAAAACATGGTTCTACATCTTACTTTGATAAGTAGTGACTGGTGTCTTAAAAGCTTGCAAATTATCATCTAACATGCAACAATTGGTCTGTTCTTGTCTGGAGCAAAGAAAAATGAAGAAAACCAAAGATGCACAGAAACAACTAGTCTGAGGGACTAGTGGGCCATATGGACCTCAGGCTACATGATCCTGAGACCAGAAGAACTAGATGGTGCTCAGCTACCACCATCAACCATTAGGAAAAGGATCGAAATTGGAGATCCTGGATAGAATTGGAGAAAAATATGGAACAAAACTCAAAATCATTAAAAGACCAGGCTTACTGGTCTGATAGAGACTGGTGAAACCCCCTAGACTATGGACCTGTTGTTGTTTGGCTGGAAGCCCCAGGAGTGAGTTCAATTCCTGGTCACCTTTTGGGCCTGGAATTGAACTCACTCCTGGGGCTTCCAGCCAAACAACAGACAGGTGATAAGGTAAACATTTACGCCAAGTAAGTACATTCATTAGAACAATCAAAAGGGTAATCACAAGGGCAGTGTTTGCTTGGAAAATAGCTCAGAGGGCAGGAATGCATAAGAAAGAAGGACACAGGGAAAAGGTAACCATAGGGAGGAAGTAGGAAGAGAGCTGTTATATTATGAAGATAGCAATCAATGTCATGAGACAAAAATGTGTATGAAATGTTGTATGCAAAATGCACTTGCTCTGTAAACTTTCACCTAAATCACAATTAAAAAAAAAAGAAGAAAGAAATTCCCAGCCTCGTGGAGTTTACAATTGTAGACAAACTAGTTTTCTTGGTTTCAGTGGCCATTCACCTCATAAAATAACTCCCATGAGTTTAAAAAAAAAAAAAAAAAAGTCCCTGAAAACATTCTCATTTCCACTTGACAACTGGGTCTAACGTTTTTTATCCAATTCTTTTTGAGAAGAAGATCTAGATTTAGGGGGTTTGGGCCAGCTTCTAGTCCCCACTTCATTGAGTCATTGACTTTGGCAGCAGCTCTCCAAGGCTCTAGGCTTTAATCCAGACTTCCACTTCCCTGACTGAAGTCTTCATTGGAAGCTTTATGGCATTCAAATCCTAACTTTCTGCTTTTGTTCTCCAGGCCTTAAGACTTACATTGGAGTCTGATGTCCCTGTAGACAACTTCAGAGTCAATTCCTACCTTCCACTCTAAGTTTGAATTTCTTCACTGTGTCTGTATCCAGTAATTTCCCATTACATCTTCCAATTTTGATTTCAATGTAATCATATCTGATATCAAAACCAAACCAAGATTGAATTTTATCCAACATTTCTTAAGTGCTTGGAATGGGGCCACAGACCTTTTTCATCAGCCTAGTCTCTAAATCTATCAGAATACCTTGCTCAGTGTTCGTCATGAATAGAATTGACACAGAAGAAACCAGAACTAACATCCAAAATCTGAGAGTTCATCACAACATAATAGGATATTAAGGAAAATAAAACAAAACACAACACTCTCATACCCTAAACTATTTAACATCTTGCATGAAAGCTACAAACTTTAAACTGTCATGGCAGTCAGATTGCAAATCTTAAACTTCGAGGAGGAATATTACTCAACTAGGAATAAGCACAAAAGATGTGAAGTGTTTAATTCTGAGTAGTATTACTGTGGTCACCACAAGTAGGTACTTCAACATCAACTGAACCCTTCAGGAGCATGGAGTGCACATCAGGATACAGATGAATGCTTGTTCCCGTAATGCCAGGATTCCTATCAGTGGGTTACACTGTTCTTGATTTCTCATATTCTACAGTCTTTAAGCATTTTTTTTTTTTTTTTTTTGCTGCTTCACTGCCATCGAGTCCTTTCTGACTCATAGCAACCCCTATTGGGTTTCCAAGGCTGTAAATCTTTATGGAAGTAGATCGCCCAGTCTTCCTTTTGTGGAGCAGCTGGTGAGTTTGGACTGCTGACCTTCCAGTTAGCAGTCAAGTCCCTTATCCACCATAACGCCAGAGCTCCTTTTTTTTTTTTTTTTTTGGTTTCAGTTTTAATTACAAGGAGCTCTGGCAGAGTGGTAGCTGGCTGTTAACCAAATGGTTGGTGGTTTGAACCTATCAGCCTGCTCCATGGAAGAAAGATGAGGCAGTCTGCTTCCATAAAGATTTACAGCCTTGGAAACCACATGGGGCAGTTCTAGTCTGTTCCAAAGGGTCATTATGAGTTAAAATTAAGTTCCTCAACTGATTCTTCCCACAAAACATAAATTAGTATAACATGTCCTATTTTTTTAACGCAAGCATTCCCATTAGAGCTTTTTCCATTTCTTTTTTACCTGCAGGTTTACTTGGCTGGTTCTCTTAGGCTCAGTGACTGTGCAGGGGCAGTCTGAGTAGGGCTGTGCTCTGACAGGGACAGATGAAGCCCTGAATAGGAGGGATGTGCACAGACTAACAATATGTTTTTTCTTTTTGGCATTTAAAAAGTGTCAGATTATACTGTGAATAAATCCATATAGGAAGGTTATTAAAATAAGTGAGCCCCACTCTGCCAACCACATAAGTTACAAAATAGCGTCTCCCGGGCTCTCTAAAGGAAAGCTGCCAGAGGATTGTTTCAGGATGTGGATTTGCATCCTAAGAGTCAGGTTTCCTCTGTTCTGCTGCCTCTAACAGTATGGACAGAAGGGAGTAAGTAGCATAGGTCAAGATAAAGTTTGACACCCTTCTACTCCCCCACTCACCTTAGTCCTCAGCATTACCTTGTTAGAAAAAGCAAGTTAAGGGGGCTTCTACTTCTGGAAAGATGAAGTACACATACTTTTCTCTATTTCTCATAAAACAAACCTGTTGCCATCGAGTCAATTCTGACTCATGGTGACCCCATTGCTTCAATGCAAATATATTCAAAATGTTACCTCTTCACTCATTTCTAATCTCCCCAGAAAATTTTCAAAGACAGGTTTGAAATCAAATGTTGCCTGGAAATCCTTGGTTATTGAAGCTAAATACAGCGTCTGTAGAACCCTAGCAATCTCAGATAATTGTTTCCAAAGTGAATATGATTACTCCCCAAACTTTCAGAATTCTACTGCTTTTAACCAAGAACTCAGAAATTCCTACATTCAAACTGTAATTCCTGGTAAAGATTAGTTAATTTTTAATCCTGCTAAGAAGAGCAACATTTAACACAAAAGAGAAACCCAGGTGCAGTCCTTTTGCTTCTCCATAAACAATAGGGTGGAGAAGGAAGTAAAGACTAGAGGTTGAATCTCATTTCTGTTCCTCACTATCTTTGTTGCACTGGACAAGTCACTAAATTCTCTTACTGTGCCCTTGTTTTCTCATCTGTAAAACGGGAAGAATAATAGTTATAACAATTCTTCTAATAAAGAAAAAAAGGAGAGGAAGAAGAAGAAACAAATTAGCTCTTTACAGCTCCAATCACAAACAACCCCAGTAAACTCCTAGAAAGCAGGGAATCATTTTACTTTTAGAATGTTCCAGAAATACCTGCTCTACTGCCTTGTAGACTTGAAGACACTTAGGGAGGATTAAACTGACTAAAGCATGTGCTCAGTGCTGAGTATTCAGTACTAACACTTAAGCTTGCTGAGCTTGACTTGCTGAGCTGCTGAGGACACATGAAGGCCTCATCTTTGCATCTTTTTGGGCCTAGAGACCTGTTCCGCCTAGTCACATGTTCTGTTATTGATGGGTTAGACACCTTCACACTCTCCAGTCCAAAGTTGTAATGTCCCAGTGGCCGGGCCAATAGGCACAACTCTTCATTAAAAGTTCTAAAAAAATATCACTTCATCCTTTATTTATATATAGTCCTTGGAGGATCTCAAGATTATCTTAGATTGTTCAAGTGCAATTCAACCATGAGACCACCTATGAAGGACTGGACTGGTTAATCCCTGTATTGCAAGTTAAGAAATCTGAGAGGTTACGTGATTATGCCAAGCTTACTAATTTAAGCATGGAATAATATGAAGAAAACTCAATAGTTAACATTTTATCCACTGGGTTCCATTTCTGCTGGCACCAAAGTAGAAGAATTTAGCACTTAGACTCTTTAGACCTTTCTCTTCCCCCTAGTTTTGTGTTGTTAGATGCTGTTGAGTTGGTTCCAACTCGTAGCACTCCTGTGTACAACAGCACGAAGCACTGCCCAGACCTGCGCCATCCTCACGATCATTGCAATGCTTGAGCCATCCATTGTTATAGCCACTGTCTCAACCCATCTCGTTGAAGGTCTTCCTATTTTCCACTGATCCTCTGCTTTACCAAACATGATATCCTTCTCCAGAGACTGGTCCTTTCCGACAACATGACAAAAGTACATGAGACGAAGTCTGGCCATCCTCGTCTCTAAGGAGCATTCTGGCTGTATCTCTTCCAAGACTGATTTATTTGTTCTTCTGGCAGTCCATGGTATTTTCAACATTCTTCCCCAACACCACAATTCAAATGCATCAATTATTTGATCTTCCTTATTCATTGTCCAGCTTTCACATGCATACGAGGCGATTGAAAATACTATGATTTGGGTCAGGCACACTTAGTCTTTAAAGTGACATCTTTGCTCTTTCACTTTAAAGAGGTCTTTTGCAGCAAATTTGCCATTTCAATACATCATTTGATCTTGTGACTGCTGCTTCCATGGGTGTTGATTGTGGATCCAAGTAAAATGAAATCCTTGACAACTTCAATCTTTTCTCCATCTACAGTGATGTTGCTTATTGGTCCAGTTGTAAGGATTTTTGTTTTCTTTATGTTTAGTTATAGTCCATACTGAAAGCTGCAGGCTTTGATCTTCATCAGTAAATGCTTCAAGTATTCTTTCAGTAAGCAAGATTGTGCCATTTGCATATCACTGGTTGTTAATGAGTTTTTGTGTGGGACTTTAATTGCTTAACTCATAAGAAAGCGCTCTGGTAGCATAGTGCCTAAGGCACTTGACTGCTAACCAGAAGGCTGGCGGTTCAAACCCACCAGCCACTCCTCAGAAGGAAGGTTGGA
>NW_006922317.1:658215-664056 GCF_000298275.1 Orycteropus afer afer | reverse complement strand
AAAGTACCCTGGACTGCTAAAAGAACTAACAGATCTGTCCTGGAGGAAGAGCAGCTGAAATGCTCCTTGGAAGCGAGAATGGCCAGACTTCATCTCACCTACTTTGGTCATATTGTCAGAAGGGACCATTCCCTGGAGAAGGATGTCATGCTTGGTAAGGTGGAGGGCCGATGAAAGAGGGGAAGGCCTTCAATGAGAGGGATTGACACTGTGGCTACAATGATGGGCTCAAGTATAGCAAGGATCATGGAGCTAGCTGAGGATCAAGCTGTGTTTTGTTCTGCTGTGCATGGGGTTGCTATGAGTCAGAAATGACTCGATGGCACCTAAGAACAACAACAATGATTCCTCTACCAGTATTTTGTGGCTTAGTATAGGAGTTAAGAACTCTGGAGTCAGACTTCTTGGGTTCAAATTCCAGCTCTGCTCTTAGTTGTATGACCTAGGTTAAGCCTTTTAACTATGCTTCGGTTTTCCCATGTACAGAATCAAGATTAAACATAGTATTTACCTTATGGGACTTTGTGTGGATTAAATTATGTAATATAGGCAAAGAACTATAACACAGAGGTAAGTACTCAACAAATGTTAGCTAATAAATATGCTAATTGCTGACAATAGAATTGAATAAGATACTGTTCCTACTCTTGGGGAGCTTATAGTCTACTAGAGGCATCAGAGAGTTAAGGTTTTGTCACTGGGGTGACCATTTGGGGGAGAGATGAGAGGAGAGGAGAGAAGAACACAGGGAGTTGGAAGGTGATCTAGGTCACCATTATAGTAGCCCAACCCATTGCCATCAAGTTGATTGTGACCCATAGCAACTCCCGCAGGGTTTCCAAGGCTGTAAATCTTTACAGAAGCAGACGTCTTCAAGTTTCTCCTATGGAACAGCTCATCAGTTTGAACCACCAAACTTTTGGTTAGCAACCAAATGCCTTACCACAGCACCACCAGAACTCCTATTACAGTAGTCCAAACCAGAAAAGCCCCACCAAATTCATTACCATTGAGTAGATTCTGACTCATAGCAACTCCCATTGAGTTTCTGAGGCAGTAAATCTTTATGGAAGCAGATTGCCCCATCTTTATTCCATGTGGGCTTGAACTGAAAACCTTCTGGTTAGCAGTCCAATGCCTTAGGCAGTCCAGTAGCTTAGGCACTATATCACCAGAACTCCTATTATAGTAGCCCAGGGGAGAGGAATTCAGGGCAGAGGTAAGGCTTTAATAGTGGAACTGGAGAAGAGAAAGTGGACATATCTGTCACCTGTTTCCATAGAGTCCACTCCTATTCATAGCAACCCCATACGGCAGAGTAGAATTGCCCCCATAAAGTTCCCAAGGCTGCTTTACGGAAGCAGACTGCCACGTCTTTCTCCCATGGAGCAATTTTTTGACGCAAAACCTCCAATGCTCAGAAACTTATAAGGCTCATCTGTATGTCTAAATGCAAATTAAATAAAAGTGAGATAGATTGGAAAAAGCTTAAATAGATAATTAGACTTTATCAAATGATGAAGATGTAGCATTAAAAAAAGACTATTTATTCATAAGAGTATATTTACGGTATTCAGTAAATTAATACATAAATTATAATATGTTCATACAGTGGAATGTTATACAGCAGTGAAAATGAATGAATGCAAATGATTTGGATATATGTGGGTGAATCTCACATACAGAGTTGAATGAGTAAAGCAAGTTGTATGATAATACTCTGTGACACCATTAATTTAAAGGTAAAACATTCAAAACAATGTTATACATGGTTTAAGGATGGGTATATAATACAATTATGAAGAGATTCATGGGTGCAATATACTCTGAATTCAGGAGAGGTGGTATTGGGAGGGTTCACAGGAGGTTTCACCAATGTTGTAAATATTTTATTAAGTTATTTTAATCCATATACCTTCTTGTATTTTAAATATTACATAATGTTTTTTCTAAAGTAAAAAGAGTAAATCTGTGTTACGGATTGAATTGTGATGCCCTAAATTATGTGTTGTAAATCCTAACCCTATACTTGTTGTTGAGGATCCCTGATGGCACAGTGGTTAAAGCACTCAACCAAACAATAAAGATCAGTGATTTGAACCCAGCTACCCACTGCATAGGAGGAAGATGTGGCAGTCTGTTTCTGTAAAGATTATAGCCTTGGAAACCCCATAGGGTAGTTCTACACTGTCTGATAGAGCTGCTGTGAGTCACAATCAACTCCATGGTTTGTTTTTTGATTTTATGCCTGTGGTTACAATTCCATTTGGGAATGAGTTTTCTTTGTTAATAAAGTAATATTAGAGCATGGTGTGTTTTAAGTCAATTTCTTTTGAGATACAAAAACAGAGTAAGCAAGTAAGCACAAACTCAGGGACAATGCATGCCACATGATCACCCAGGAACCTGGGAATAGAAAGAGAATAGGGCTTACTCCCTAGAGCTGACAGAAAGAGAGAGAGAGAGACAGAGAGACAGAGAGAGAGAGAGAGCCTTTCTCTAGAGCTAGTGCACTGAATTCAGACTTCTAGTCTAAATTGTGAGAAAATAAATTCCTGTTCACTAAAGCCACCCACTTGTGGTATTTCTGTTATAGAAATACTAGGTAACAATCAGAAATGATGAAATGCGGATCGCAAGTGAGAATTATTCTTTCCACTTCTTTTTACTGTGAAGGTAAAATGAGAATGTGTTCTATTTATTGACACCAAATAGTTTGGAGAAATTCAAAAGTTTGTGCAATTTTGTAGGTAATCATCATTTGAAACTGCAGAATTATGAGCTCCAACTCAATATACTCAACTTAGTGAAGTAATTTTCATTACAGGCAGTCCCAGGATTACAAATGAGTTCCATTCCTCAGTCTGTCTTTAAGCCAAGTTTATACATAAATCGGAAGTTAGGTATGTTTATACCTACTATAGTCAAATGTTTGTCTTATAATTTTTAAGATATATAAATGTTTTTCTTTTATGCATAAAAAACATTATTGGAACACTTTCAGATACAATAAAACATCTTCAACATTCTAATACAGTAGTTATAATACTGTTTTGATGCACATTTCAGAGTAGCAACGATTTGTTGTTCCAAAGTATTGCATGTACTTTGAATTTTTAATTTTTAATATAATAAGATTTGTAGGGTTGATTTGAAACTATAGGTTGTATGTAAGTTTGTAACCCAGGGACTTCCTATAAATAACAGGACTATAACATGTACAGGTTCTGAATCATAATATGGACATGTTGGAACTGTATTTAATTGAATCATTGGGAAGTAAAAAGCTTTAAATGATTTTTTTCTTCATATTCTTCTGTATTCACTAATTAATCTACCTTTTTGAGAAGAACCAATGGTTCATATATTAAAAATATGTATATCAGCATCAAAACTGTTGAATCATTTAAAGTATTTTTAAGGAATAGGCTTCCAAAGAGGCTGAAATTTGATGATATGAGTCTCTCTTACCTGTCATCCAAATGGAGATTGTTTGGGGTCAAATACTTTTTTGTTTACTATTTTCAATTCTAGACATTAACCTTAATATTTTTGCATAGTTTATTCCATTTAGTCAACATAAAATTATCATAAAAATGAAAGAACTCATCAACAATATCCATTTCCTTTAAGGGAGATGGAGTGGGTATTTTAAAATGTGAGTTATAGTTATATGCTTTAATTGTCTCCCATTTTAAACTAAATCAGCCATTTTCTGAATAGAGTACAGTGTGTTCTGTACTAAAGGAAAATCACTGCTTGGAATAAAGGTGTTGCTGAATAGCTCTGCCAGAGGCCTTTATTTCAATGGCAGAATTTTATTTCACAAGAAATGTGAATCTGAACATTCTTTACTAGTAATTAGCTTTTAATAAGTAGCAGCAACTTCATTTTCTTCATTTAAGCTTGGAAGCTGGACATTTGTGGAATTTCATTTTTTATGACTTGCATAAAATTGTTAGCAACATGCCATATTTTGGTTAAGAAATATAAAGATATACCAAACTTGACTTTCAGCTGAGACAGCACCTGCTAACAAAAAGTCAGAGAGAAATTAACTCTAAAATCTGAGTGGGGAGCCATCTCAACCTGGACCACTCCAACCCCCTCACACTTTCATCCTCATCTCTAGTAAAATACTAATATAATTAATAATATAATAAAACTTACTAAATGTTCAATCTTATTGTCCCCGTTTATAAACAATAAAACTGAGACACAGAGACATTAAAAGTCTTGGGAAAGGCCCACAATTAATAAATGATGAGAGCCATGATTTGAACCCAGGCAAACTATTTTCAAAGTTTCTCTCTTAACCACCATGGTACTTTTCTTCTCATATTTGAAGACATTAAACCAGTACTTTGTTGTGAGTTATTGACATAGGCAGATTGTACACATTGTCTGCTGTTATTCTTGGTTGCTGTTGTCACTGGTGAATTGGGGATCAGCTCTTTACTCATACCATTTACTCATGCCTTAATTCAGCTTTACTTGTTGTTAATTGCCCGCAAGACCAGTTAATATGACTATCAAATTTATACACCAACCACAAATGACAAAGATGAAGAAATTGAAGGTTTTTACAAACTGCTGCTGTCTGAAATTGATCGAACATGCAATCAAGATGAAGTGATAATTACTTGTGATTGAAATGTGAAAGTGGGAGATAAAGAAGGATTAGTGGTTGGAAAATACAGCGTTGGTGATAGAATGATGCTGCAGATAGAATGACAGAAATTTGTAAGACCAATGACTTATTCATTGAAAATACTATTTTTCAATAATACAAATAATGACTATATATAGTGGACTTTGACAAGTGGAATACACAGCAATCAAACTGACTACATCTGTGGAAGGAGACAATAGAGAAGCTTGGTATCATCAGTCAAGACAAAGCAAAGGCCAACTGAGAAACAGATCATCAATTGTTCACATGCAAGTTTTAACTGAAGCTGAGGAAATTCAAAACAAGATCACAAGGCCTGAAATATGACCTTGAATATGTCCTGCTTGAACTTGGAGATTGTATCAAAAGGAGATTTGAGTAATAGAATGCTAATGACTGAAAACCAGGAGAATTGTGGGAAGATTCCAATGACATCATACGTGAAGAAAGTAAAAGGTAATTAAAAAGACACGGAAGAAGGAAAAGACCGAAATAGATGTCAGAAGAGACTCAAACTTGCTCTTAAATGCAGAATGTAGCTAAACTTAGTGGAGGAAATGATGAAGTAAAAAAGAGCTGACCAGAATATTTCAAAGGGTGGCTTGAAAGGACAAAGTAAAAGTAGTATGGTGAAATGTGCAAAGACTTGGAGTTAGAAAACCAAAAGGGCAGAATGAGATTGGCATTTCTCAAGTTGAAAACAAAATTCAAGCTTCTCGTTGCATTACTGAAGGGTTGTATGGGTAAATAACAATTTTATTAGATATTGCAAAATAGTTTTCCAAAGTGATGATATCAATTTAAACTCCCACCAACACTGTATAAGTGTACTTCTTAGTCAATATTTTAATTTTTGCTGATTTGATAGGTAAGATGGTATCTTGTGGTTTTAAAGTTCATCCCCCTGATTATCAATGAAATGAAGAATATTTTAGATGTTTTGGGGCCATATGTGTTTCTTTGTCAATTAAATGCCTGTTCATATCTTTTATAAAGACTATATCTAATATTAAAATGTTGTTTTATATTTTATATCATTTCTATTCAATTTGTCTTTTTATCATATTGATTTGTAGGAGTTCTTTTCATATTCTGGATACTAATCTTTTGTCTCTTTCTGTATATCAAATATTTTCTCTCAGTTATATTCACCTTTTTTTTTTTTTTTT
>NW_006922317.1:652556-658115 GCF_000298275.1 Orycteropus afer afer | reverse complement strand
GCTCTGGTAGCATAGTGCCTAAGGCACTTGACTGCTAACCAGAAGGCTGGCGGTTCAAACCCACCAGCCACTCCTCAGAAGGAAGGTTGGACAATCTACTTCCATAGTGTTATCGCCTCGGAAACCCAAGGATGGGTCGCTAGGAGTCAGGTCCGACTCGATGGCACCTAAAAACAAACAACAACAATTTATAAGATGGTAGGCAGACTTCAAAGTCGTGATGGAAAATTGTAGGCATAGAGATTACTTTTTGAGGGGTCTAGGTATTTAATTACAAAAGCCTTTAGATGAGGCTTGATGAGACAGATAACAGAATTTCCTTAATCTATATACAAGTCTCAATTAGGCAGTGGTTAGTTAAAATGCAAATAGAATATCCTAAGTCAAGAGTAATGGAATTTGTCATTTATTTCATCTGCTGTTAAAGGAGAACTACACACCTTCATTCTTGGGTGTCTTCTCTTGCTTATTTGCATGAATTATTTATCTTATGTCTGGAAATTTAATACATGTCATAGAGCTGCAAATTACACAATCCATCTTAGGTTTTGTATTTGTTGTCTAAATGAGTAATAAATCTCAGCTATTAGTTTTATTTATTAAACCCAGCTGAAGAAGGAGAGGTTTGACCCCATCTTACATTATGCTAAAAACATAGATACAGTTATTTCAAGATGTTGGATGCAGTGAAGTTAAAAGGAAACCCAATTTAAATGAAAGGTGAATTAATAAATGCTGTGCCAATCCTGTTTGTCAGGATTATGGGAGGAGATTAATGTATTGCCCCTGCCAGGGCAGAAATCAGAACATGCTGGCCAGCAGGGAAAAGCATTGAATTAAATAATGGTTTCCAGAGTCATTCTGAGTCAATGAAACAAATTTTGGAAATTTTAAGAACTCTCATATATGCAAAACCCACAAGCTTCCTCTAATATATGTCAGATAAGAGAAAGCCAATCTACATAGAAGAAAAAGATGGGTAATTTGGAAATAACTATGAAGGATAATTGGATGGTTGGTTCACTATCATTTAACAAATACATAACTGGCTTTAAAATTGACAGTAATTATTTATCGTTACGTTGGAAGAAGGGAAGAGAAGAAAATTGAGATGGACCCACTTAGACCCTTGGCTACTTATGTCACAATTGCTTTTTCCACTAGTGTAATATCTGCCAACCTTACATGACATATTTTATTGCTGTAATGCAATGGGAGAGATCAACAACCTGACCATCTTGTGGAGATTAGAAAATGGGACTTCCTTTTGTTCCATGACCTCAGCTCCTCTTTTGTGACTTTTAGTTCCTCTCTCCTTTGTTAGGAAGGTGTCATCTCTGGATTTCCTCTTCAAAACTGCAAAGGAAACACAACACTTAGTTCCTTTTAAGCCTGCTGCTTGGCTTCATTACAAAATCCAGCTATTGTTTTAAACATAAATATAAAGTTGAGTAGTAAAAACTGAGATCAGAGTGAGACACTCTTAGTGATTCATTTTAATCTTGGCTTCAATTAATTCAACACAAGTTTATTGCATATTTTTGATACAGAAGGCACGATGGTATGTGTTAGCTAATAAATAAAATGATTCACAGTCTAATGGGAGAAGCAAAGATGTTAGGCAGACAGTAATAAGTATTAAAATAGAAATACAAATAAAATGCTTTGGTGCATGGAGGAGGGAGAGATTAATTCCAACATAGGGATTTGGGAAGACTTTGAAAAGGGTTTGAACCTTAAATGATGCATCTTTAATAATAAGTAAGATTTCAAAGAACTTAAAGAGGAAGAAGAGGACTTTCTAGGATGAAGGAACAAGGGAAGCTTAGACAAAAAGTTGAGAAAGCACAAAGAATGCCTTAGAAAAACTGAATAATCTTGTGTAGCTAGATTTCTCAACATTCTGGGACATAGTGAGAGAAGATTACAAAGGTAGATTATGTCTAGAGAATAGAAATTGAATGCTATGCAAGACTTCGGACTTTATTCTGTTCAGAAGTTAGTAAGTATTAACTTAGTATGTTTTAGTTAAGATAGCTAAAATTGTAGTCTGATGAGGTAGAGATAAGCAGGGGGTTTGGCCAACTTTTTATGTCCTTACATCTTGTTCTATTACTATTTAAGTGTCCTGGGCTTCAATCAACTTTAGTGGGATTATAAACCTTGTTGGTTAAAAGATGGGTAAATACTACTCAAGTTGTACCAAAATGAATTGTCTGAAAAAGGGGCTGGCAGCCCAGTGTCCCAGCTGGTAATGACTCTGGGTATTTGAACCCCAAGGAAGGCGATGGAAGAGGAATAATGCTTTCCCTGCTGCTCTGCAAGCCTGCAATGTGCTGTTTTTCAAGACTCAAAGCATGGCTTAGTGTTGTCAGTGGGTTTTGATGTTCATTTCAGTGTTACAGACTTTGTTAGTGAAATTTTCTCCCAAAGTCTGGCAATAGGATGCCTGACAGTCTTTTTGTTTTTATCTCCGCCCCCCCAGACCCCAGTATCATGCATATTTTAGGGTAAAGTTAAGAAAGGCTAAATCTTAGACTGCTTATCCAAAAGTTATCTTAGACCAGAAATGAAAGCATGAGTATTTTTAAGTTCCTTTTGGTGGTTTCATATTTCAATGACAAGAAGTTTCTTATTATAGAAATAATAGAATGATACATTTTTTGTCTGTGATTATTTACCAAAATCAGTTTGCCATCTGGCGACTTTCATTCTTGACTCATTGCTCATATATATGTTCTATCTATCTATCTATCTATCTAATCTATCTACTTCAATCCATGCACAATCTGTGCAACAGTGAAGCTGGTATTATTTTCTGCTCTTTGCAAAGGAGGAAACTAAAGATCAAAGAGGTTAGGTAACAAAGCTAACTCATATAGATTTAAGAATCCCAGCAGAGTTAGGATTCTAACACAGATCTGTCTGTCTCCACACCTAATACTGTAAATGCTTGGCCACATAGCTTCTCATGAACATGGGGCAACTTTGTACTGGTCTATAAAGTTTCAGATGCATGTCTTTTTCATGTGGAGAGAACTTCTTGCAAAGATGGCAACACATTGAAATATGTCATATAAATAAATATTGTTTGGAAACACAATGTCCTTTGCTCATTTCTGTCATCTACTTCCACTGATTGAATGTAGAAAAAATATTTGTACAGCCACAAATACCTTTCTAAAAATAGATTTTTCCTCTATGTTTTACAATAATAGTCTTGGATTTTGGAACAATTGAAAGAATAATTACAGGGGAAACCCTCCTTCTTCTGCTCTCCTCCTATACCGCAGGGATCCAGGTGAGGGAAGGGAACTCAGGCCACGCCCCATAAGCGGGAAGGCAGGAAAGCAGGAAAAAGGCAAGAAAAAGGCCAGGGGGACTGGGACAGAGCGAGGAGTCAGCCACAGGGATCCAGGTGAGGGGAAGGAACCAAGGCCATACCCCACAAGCTGCAAGGCAGGAAAGCAGAGGAAAGGAAAGGAAAAAGGCCAGGGGGGCTGAGACAGAGCGAGGAGGGAGCAACAGGGATCCAGGTAAGGGGAGGTTGGAGAGGTTTCAAAAAACTAAGGTAGACAAACTTGTCTGTTGGTTTGTCCTATTGTGGTGATGTGTTGCTGTGAGTCTTGAGGCTGTACCACCGGTGTTTCAAACCTAGTGTAGTGCACATGGTGCACAGGTATCAGCCCGGCTTGCAGACTGAGACAGACTAAGAAGAAGGAAGAGACCATCCACTTCTCAAAGAATTGGCCAGGTAAAACTTTATGAATAGCAGAGAAACGCTGTCTGAACATTACTGCACAACTTTATGAATAGTCTGGAAACATTGTCTAATGCAGAGGAGGAGGATGAGTTACTTACGTTAGAAGGCTTTCAAAATATGACTGGGAAAGAGCTGCATCATCAGAGTAAAACCAGCCTTACTGATATGGATAAGGTAAAGCTTTCGAGACCTCCATTTGCTGATGTGGCATGACTCAAATTGAGAAGAAACAGCTGCAAACATCTATTAATGAGCGGAACATGGAATGTTTGAAGTATGAATCTAGGAAAATTGGAAGTTGTCAAAAATGAAATGGAACACATGAAGATTGATATCTTAGGCATTAGTGAGCTGAAATGGACTGGTTTTGGCCATTTTGAATCAGACAACTATATGATCTACTATGCCAGGAATGAAAATTTGAAGAGGAATGGCATGGCATTCATCATCACAAAGGATATTTCAAAGTCTCTCCTGAAGTACAATGCTGTCAGTGATAGGATAATATGCATACACCTACAAGGAAGACCCGTTAATACGACTATTATTCAAATTTATGCACCAACCACCAAAGCCAAAGATGAGGAAATTGAAGATTTTTATCAACTTCTGCGGTCTGAAATTGACCAAACATGCAATCAGGATGTGTTAATTATCACTGGTGACTGAAATGCAAAAGTTGGAAACAAAGAAGAATCACCAGTAGTTGGAAAATTTGGCCTTGGTGACAGAAATAATGCTGGGAATCACATGGTAGAATTTTGCAAGACCAACGACTTATTCATTGCAAATATCTTTTTTCAACAACACAAATGGTAGCTGTACATGTGGACTTCACCAGATAGAGTACACAGGAATCAGATTGACTACAACTGTGGCAAGAGGCGATGATAAAGCTCAATATCTTTAGCCAAAACCAGGCCAGCAGCTGATTGTGGAACAGGCCATCAACTGCTCATTTGCAAGTTCAAGTTGAAATTAAAGACAATTAGAACAAGTCCATGAGAACCAAAATATGACCTTGAATATATCCCTCCTGAATTTAGGGACCATCTAAAGAAAGGTTTGATGCATTCAACACCAATGACCAAAAAACAGAAGAATTGTGGGAAGACATCAAGAACATCATACATTAGAAAGCAAGAGGTCACTAAAAAGACAAGAAAAGAAGAGAAGACCAAAATGGATGACAGAAGAGACTTGCCCTTGAATAGAAAGTAGGTAAAGCAAATGGAAGAGATGACAAGATCAAAGAGCTGAACATAAGATTTCAAAGAGCAACTCGAGAAGACAAAGCCAATTACTATAATGAAATGTGCAAAGACTTGGAGTTAGAAAACCAAAAGGGATGAACATGCTTGGTATTTCTCAAGCTGAAAGAACTGAGGAGAAACTTTAAGCCTCGATTTACAATATTGAAAGATGCTATGGGCAAAATATTGAATGATTCAGGAAACATCAAAAGAAAATGGAAGGAATACACAGAATCACTGTACCAAAAAGAACTGGCAGATCTTCATCCATTTCAGGAGGTGGCATATGATCTAGAACCAATGGTACTGAAGGAGGAAGTTGAAGATGCAATGAAGGAATTGGCGAAGAACAAGGCTCCAGGAATTGACGGAATACCCATTGAGATATTTCAACAAGTGGATGCCCCACTGGAAGCACTCAGTTATGCCAAGAGATTTGAAAAACAGCTATCTGGCCAACTGACTGGAAGAGATCCATATTTGTAGCCATTCCAAAGAAAGATGATCCCACAGAATGTGGAAATTATTGAACAATATCATTAA
>NW_006922317.1:642549-652456 GCF_000298275.1 Orycteropus afer afer | reverse complement strand
TTTTTTTTTTTAGCTTCTTGGTGAATGTTGCTGTGTGCTTTTGAGTTGATTTTGACTCATAGTGACCATACAGGACAGAGTAGAACTACTCCATGAGGTTTCTGGGCCTTAAATCTTTACAGAAATAGACTGCCACATCTTATTTATCACAGTGGTTGGGATTCAAACAGTTGACCTAGTGGTTATCAGCTGAGTGAGTGCTTAAGCACTGTGCCACCAGGGCTCCTCTCACAGTAAATGTTGTTGTTGTTAGCTGCCATCAAGTCGGCTCTGACTTATAGAGATCCTATGTACAACAGAAAAAGACACTGCTGGGTCTTGTGCCATCCTCATAATCCTTGCTATGCTTGAGCCCATCATTGCAGCCACCATATCAATCCATCTCATTGAGGTCTTCCCCTTCTTTGCTGACCCTCTACTTTACCAAACATGACATCCTTCTCCAGGCAATTGTCCCTTCTGACAATATGACCAAAGTAGGTGAGATGAAGTTTGGCCATTATCACTTCTAAGGAACAATCTGGCTGCACTTCTTTCAGGACAGATTTGAATGTTCTTCTAGCCGTCCATGCTATTTTCAGTATTCTTCACTAGCACTAAATGCAAAGGCATCAACTCTTCTTGGCTGTTCCTTATTCATTATTCCTATTTCACATATGCAAAAAGGACATGGGGGTGGTATCTTCCTCTGAGCTCCCCTAACTTCCCAAGGGGGTGAGAGAACCACTATTAGCAGCCCAAGCCTTATTGCTATAAGGCCAGACATGCCACCACCCTCAAATCTTCCTGCCAATTCTGACATGAACTGTTCCTACCATGGCACTCACTACTTCTCTGCCAGGTTTGATAATTCATTGCAATGGCCAGACAATATTTTACTTACATGTGATATTAATGATACTGTTTGATAATTTCCACATTCTGTTGGATCACCTTTCTTTGGAATGGGCACAAATATGGATCTCTTCCACTCAGTTGGTCAGATAGCTATTTTCCAAATTTCTTGGCATACAGGAGTAAGTGCCTTCAGTGCTGTATCCATTTGCTGAAACATTTCAGTGGGTATTCCATCAATTCCTGAAGCCTTGCTTTTCACCTATTCCTTCAGTGCAGCTAGGACTTCTTCCTTCAGTATCATTAGTTCTTAATTATATGCTATCTCTTGAAATAGTTAAGCATCAACCAATTATTTTTGATACAGTGAGTCTGTGTATTCCTTCCATCTTCTTTTGGTGATTTCTGCATCATTCAATATTTTGCCTGTGTTGTTGTTGTTGTTATGTGCCATCGAGTTGGATCTGACTCATAGTGACCCCTCCTTGGGTTTCTGAGGCCATATCACTATGGAAGTAGATTGCCCAACCTTCCTTCCTAGGAGTGGCTGGTGAGTTTGAACTGCCAGCCTTCTGGTTAGCAGTCAAGTGCCTTAGGCATTATGCTACCCATAGAGTCCTCCAATATTGCAATTCAAGGCTTGATTTTTTTTCTTCAGTTCTTTCAGCTTGAGAAACGATGAGGATGTTGTTCCCTTTTGGTTTTCTGACTCCAAGTCTTTGCACATTTCATTATAATACTTTGCTTTGTATCCTCAAGTAACCCTTTGAAATATGTTCAGTTCTTTTATTTCATCATTTCTTCCATTGGCTTTGGTCTCTCTATGTTCAAAAGCAAGTTTCAAAGTCTCTTCTGACATCTATTTTGGTCTTTTCTTTCTCTCCTGTCTTTTCTAACAACTGCTTTCTTCATGTATGATGTTCTTGATGTCATCCCACAACTCACTGGTCTTTAGTCATTGGTATTCAATACGTCAAACCTGTTCTTAAGATGGTCAAACCTGTTCTTAAATTTAGATGCGATATAATTAAGGCCATATTTTGTTTCTCTTAGACTTATTTTAATTTTCTTCAGCTTCAACTTGAACTTGCATATGAGCAATTGATGGTCTGTTCCACAGTGAGCTTCTGGCCTTGTTTGGACTGATGATATTCAGATTCTCCATTACCTCTTTGCACAGATGTAGTCAATCTAATTCTTGTGTATTCCATCTGGTAAAGTCCAGGTGTATAGCTGCCCTTTATGTTGTTGAAAAAAGGTATTTGCAATGAATAAATCATTGTTGGTCTTGCAAATTTCTATCATGTACTCTCTGGTGTCATTTCTACCATCAAGACCATATTTTCCAACTCCCAATGATTCCTCTTTGTTTCTAACTTGCACATTTCAATCACTAGTAATTATCAATACATTTTGGTTGTGTGTTTGGTCCATTTCAGACTGCAGAAGTTGGTGAAAATCTTCAATTTCTTCATCTCTGGCTTTAGTGGTTGGTGTATAAATTTGAATAATAGTAGTATGAACTGGTCTTCCTTGTAGGTGTATGGATATTATCTTATAATTGACAGCATTGTACTTCAGGATAGATCTTGAGATATTCTTTTTGATGATGAAGGCAACGCCATTCCTCTTCAATATGTCACTCCTGGCATAGTAGATCATATGATTGTTTGACTCAAAATGGCCAAAACCAGTCCATTTAAACTTACTAATGTCTAGGATATTGATCTTTATGCATTCCATTTTATTTTTTGACAACTTCCAATTCTAGATTCATACTTTGTACATTCCATGTTCCAATTACAAATGAACATTTGCAGCTGTTTCTTCCCATTTTGAGTCATGCCCCACCAGCAAATGAAGGTCCTAAAAGCTTTACTCCATCCATGTCATCAAGGTCAACTCCACTTTGGGGAGGCACCCTGTTCTGGTTACCTAGTGCCGCTCTGACAAGAAATATACCACAGATGGGATGGCCTTAACAAACAGGAGTTTATTCTTACTATTTGAAGGCTCTAAGTCCTTGTTCAAAGCTCTAGGGGCTTTGCCAGGCTCTAGGAGTTGGGTGAAAGCCTCTCAACCTTGGGATCCATCTCTGCCTCCTGCTCCCAGCCCACTGGAGCTAGAGCTGTTTCTTCACTCAGACAGCTGCTGGCTGCTGAGGCTGAGAAGCCCCAAGGTTGACAAGTAAAAAGGCACAGTCCTGATGTTACCAAACCACATGGCAGGCCATTAACTTAAGTCCATTGTAAGTCCCAAGGTCAGCAGACCATGGCAGGCTGCTGAGCAATGACACGGCTGCATGCAGGATCCAAGTGTGCCATAGGCTAGAGACCATTCTCAAAGCTTCTCCTTATATACAGGAAGCAGACCACATACCCATAGGCAGCTACTCAGCTGCTCATAGTAGATTCCACCATGGAGTTGATTGCCAGTCTCATCATGGGGAATACTACACCCAGCTGCCCAGCCACTCACCCAGGGCCAGCCAAGTTGACACACAAACATAATCATCACAAACCCCTTCCCCAATCATATTTTGAATGTGTTCCAACCTGAGGGGCTCGTATCCTGACACTATATCAGCCAATCTTTCAGGGCTATTTATGAAGTTTTCCAATAATGTATCAGGTAGCGTTTCACTGCTATTCATAAGATTTTCAGTGGGCAGTTTTTTCAGAAGTGGATGATCTGGTCCTTCTCCCCAGTCTGTCTTCATCTGGAACCTCTGCTGAAACCTGTCCACCATGTGTGACCCTACTGGTATTTGAAATACTGGTGGCATAGCCTCCTGCCTCACAGCTACATGCAAGCCACCACAGTACAAAAAATGATGGTAAATAACTGTTCTTAATTCTAGAAAATTTAAATTTATCAATCTTTTTCTTTATGATTCTGGGCTGCTTTTTTAACATTTAATATATTTTTTCTTACTCCCAAGATGATAAAGATATTCTTGTGTATTATCTTCTTAATAATTTATAGCTTTGCCCTTCACATTTCAGCCTTTAATCTAGTTGGAATTAATGATTTTTATGCACAGTGAGAGGTAAAATGCAAAAAACAACCATTGCCATTGTGGAATTGGATCCGACCCATAGCGACTCCTCCTTGGGTTTCCGAGGCAGTATCTCTACAGAAGTAGGTTGCCCAACCTTCCTTCCGGGGAGTGACTGGTGGGGTTGAACTGCCAGCCTTCTGATTAGCAGTCAAGTGCCTTAGGTACTATGCTACCAGAGGTAGGGATCCAATTTAAATTTTTATCCATTGGATAACCAAATGGCACAATACCACTTATTGCAGTTTCTCTTCTCTCACTGAACTTCAATGCCTCTCTGTCACTGGGTCGTGAGTCAAGTTTTCTTATAAGTGTGATCTGCTTTTGGCTTTTCTATTTTTTCCATTGGTCTACCTTATCTAACACTGTATCAATTTCACACTCTTAATTACTATAGTTTTCTAATTAATCTTGATGTAGGTTGAGAAAGTCTTTTTACACTGTTCTTTTTCAGGGTTATTTTGGCTATTTGTGGTCCTTCTCTTTTTCATATACATTTTAAAACCACAAGTAACCCTGTTAGTATTTTGATTGAATTGCATTGTGTTCTGGTTACCTAGTGCCGCTCTGACAAGAATATACAACAAATGGGATGGTTTGAACAAACAGGAGTTTATTCTCTTACAGTTTGGGAGGCTAGAAGTGCCAGGCTCTAGGGGCTGGATGAAAGCCCCTCAACCTTGGGCTTCAGCTCTGCCTCTTGCTCCCAGCCCACTGAAGCTAGAGGCATCTCTTCACTCAGGCAGCTACTGGCTGCTGAGGCTAACAAGCACAAGGTCGACAAATAAAATGCAACAGTTCCGATGTTACCAAACCACACGGCAGGCCATTAATTCAAGTCCATTGAAAGTCTCAAAGTTGACAGAGCATGGCACACTGCTGAGCAATGACATGGCTACATGCAGGGTTCAAGCATGCCATGGGTAAAGACCATTCCCAAAGCTGTTTCTTATATATGGGTAGCAGACCACATCCCTAAAGCAGCTACTCAGCTGTTCCAATAGATTCCACTATGGCGTTAATTTCCAATCTCACCGTGAGGAATAACTACATTCATTTGCCCAGCCACTCAACCAGGCCCAGCCAAGTTGACACACAAATTTAACCAAAACAGCTCCACCCCTTGTCAACTTGGCACCTGTACAGATCTTCAATAGGTATACATATACAGATATCCTTCACCGGGTGACTTCAGTTCTCCTAGTTCCTGAGTGGTGATCTCACACCCTTGGCCTGGTGTGCCCTGTTCCTCTCCCTGTTGGGCATGTCAGTCCTGTCCCGTCACTCTTGGTCAGCGGCTTGACTCCATCCCACTAGCTCACATGAACAAGCAGCCCCACACTTCAGAACCAAGTTGGTGAAGGTCTGGCTCATTGAAACCTAGGGGGTGTGGTGGTTCCACCCCCAAAGGCCATGGTCCTACACTTGAGGCTGAGGCAGCTCTGTGTCCTGTTTCCTTGGTCTCTCTGCTTCTGCCAATTAATGCCCAAGGGCAACACTCTGGCAGAAATCTTCCTGCCCTAAGGACACTTAGCTTTCTTGCTCTGTGGGCTGGCCAACCTCCTACTCCATCTCATGCTGGTCTCGTCTACCAATTAATGCCTGAAGGCAACCCACTCCGCTCCACCAGGAAGCCCACCCAATGGCATCCAGTTTTCTCCTCCATAGACTGGTAAGCCTGTTGCTGTTTAATGTCAGTCTCTGGGCTCTTCTACTGCTGTCTCTTATGCTGGTCTCTCCACTCTTCTCCTGTTGTCTCTCATGCTGGTCTTTTGGCTCTGTTCCTGCTGTCTCTTATGCCATATGCCAGGGTCTCTCTGCCAGGATCTCAGGTCAAGGACACATTCCACTCCTGTTTCCACATTTTAGGTATCTGTCAGAGCAGAACCCTACTCTCAGTACCGTATTCTGTTCTGGTTACCTAGTGCCACAAATGGGATGGCATTAACAAACAGGAGTTTATTCTCTTACAGTTCGGGAGGCTAGAAGTCTGAGTTCAAAGTGCCAATCCCAACCAAATTGACATACAAATTTAAACAACACACATTGAATCTGTTGGTTGATATGAAAAGAAAGGATATGTTAATGATATTTTCCCCCATCTCTGTCCATGGGATATTTCTCCATTTATTAAGGTCTTTCTAAAAAGTTGAAAATTTTTATCAAAAAGCATTTACACATCATTTATTAGATTAACTCCTATGTACTTTACATTTTTGTTACTGTTGTCACTGGTATCTTATTTTAAGTTGAATTATTTAACTGCCACTAGATAGAATTTTCAGTTGTGTGGTAGACAACTTTGCTTTTTATTAAAGCTGTTTCCATTTCTTCCTTAACACACATCTTTCTTCCCAGCCTCCCTTATAATTTAATTAGATACAGTCAAGTGACTGACTGCTGACAGATGGAATATATCTAGGGCTAAAGGATTGTCACTGAGTCAGAAATGACTTGACAGCACACAATGACAACAATGTTGATACTAGAAAGACTTTGGAAACTACATGTTGAATATGGGATGTCTCTATCAGCTGGGTCCTTGAGAGACTTTTTGGTGTGTAGCTCAGTCTCTTTTCCCTCCCCATTAAATTAGCTTTATTTGATTAGAAATGAGTTATTATTATGTCAAACCACTAAGATTAGCAAATAGGATTATCTTAATTAAATCACATTAATTTTAATATCAGCAATTCAATTAGCACACTTGTTAATCTAAATATTTATCCATTTATACTTTGATATTTTCTGTGTTAAAAGTTTACATGATCTGTAAATGATGAGCTTTGCTTTATTTCCTATTCTTTACACCTATTCTTTCTTTTTTTTAATCACAGTACTAGATAAGACCTCTTGGAAAATATTGATTAAAAGCAGTGAGAGTTTGCAAGTTGCCTTGCCCCTAATATTAAAGGAAATTATTTCTAACATTTTATCATTAATTGCTATGCCTGTTGTTCTTATTGTTGTTATGTGCCATCGAGTCAGACCTGACTCATAGCAACCCCTCTTTGGGTTTCTGAGGTGGTATAACTACAGAAGCAGATGACCTAACCTTCCTTCCAAGGAGTGGCTGGTGGGTTTGAACTACCAGCCTTCTGGTTAGCAGTCAAGTGCCTTATGTAGTGACCATTATTTATCATTAGGTCTCTGGATAACTCAAATCTATAGGTTGGCAGTTCAAACTACCCTCAGGGGCACCACAAAAGAAAGGCCTGGCAATCTGCTTCTGTAAAGATTAAAGCCAAGAAAACCCCATGGAATAGTTTTATTCTGTAACACATGGGATTGCCATGAGTTGGAATTAACTCCACAGAAACATTTTTTGTTGTTTTTTCTCTTAATCACCTGTATTGCTGCTTGCCGCCACTCATCTGTCAGTTTGTTATACTGAAGTGGCTTGTGTGTTGCTATGATGCTAGAAGCTATGGCACCAGTTAAATACCAGCAGGGTCCCCTATGGGGGACATATTTTAGCAGAGTTTCCACAATAAGATAGAGTGGGAAGAAGGACTAGGCCATATATTTCTGAAAATATTTGCCACTGAAAACCTTATGACCAGCAATGAGACATTATTGACTTATTACTGGAAAATTTTATGAATAGCAGGAAAACATTGATATAGTGACAGAAGATGAGGTAGCAGGCACTCAAAATGCAACTGAGGAAGAGCAAGCTACCTTAGAGTCAACCTGAATAACATGGTTAGAGTCAAGATTTCAGGACCTTCATTTGCTGATGTGGTATGACTCAAAATAAAAATAAATAGCTACTTTAATAATTGGAACATGGAATACATGAAGTATGAATCTAGGAAAATTGGAAGTTGTCAGAAATGAAATGGAATGCATAAAGATCTGTATCCTTAGGTAGTAGGGATCTGAAATGGACTGGTGGTATTGACCATTTTGAATCAGACAATCATATGGTTCACTATATTAGGAATGAAAAATTGAAGAATGGTCAAAAAGAAGAGGATTCTAAATGGAGTCTTGTCAGTAATCACCACACTATTTCCCTCTAGCATCTTAGTGTTTGAAAAACAAGGTACAGCAGTTTGAATTAGGGATTCTGGTGCTCTGAACAGCTCACTGAGTCAGAGTGCACTAAACTCAGGGAGTAGAATTAGAAAGGAGAAAGGGACAGGGGGAAAAAATAACAAGATTAGAAGATCTAACCTGCAAAGTGCTGACAGGCAGGTGAGAGAGGCCATCTGAGACCTCCCTCGTTAAGGAAGACACACCACACCAGCATACCTGCGACCACACCAGCATACCAGAAATCACCCCAAGGATCTACCTTCAGCACCTGATTTTATCAGTTACTTGGGTCAGCTAGGTGCAAATAGGCATGGCCAGTGCCACTGAAACCTGAGCAGAGAGTACACTGGGGCTACAAGAGGGTGGGCTCAGGGAAGTGCCCCTGCAGTGGAACACCAATCAGGCTTGGGTCAGCTTAGTGGTATTGAGGAGCCTGCGCTTGACTTTGTCACTAATATTCAAACTACAGGTTGCACGGGCACTGGGCTGGCTCCTGCACTGCTGAAACCGAGCGGATTTTTTGGTGGCATGGGTGGGTGGACCCAGAGAGGAACTCCTGTGGTGGATCATGGTCTGGGCTGGTGCAGTGGGTGGGTGGGCTCAGAGAGAAACTCCCGAGGCACATTGTGGAGCAGGGCCGTTGTCTTGAGTCAGTTTTTTTGGCACCAAGGGCCCTCAGGAGTGGGGTTTTTGCATGTGTCTGAGCCTGGCAGAAAGTGGCAACCCCCCAAACAACTGGAGTCTTTGCTGAAATTGAGCTGCAGGCCTATGAATAACAGTACAATGTCATCATTAACAGCCTGCTCAAAGCCCTAGAAACCACCCCCAGCAATGTGGAGCTTTCCCTCTTTCTCTCTTCTGCTCCCACCTTCTCACACAAGACTCTCACTCATCCAATAAAAGAAACTACATTCAGCCACCATAATACCTCCTGGTTCAAATTCTAAACCCTCTTTATGACAAACAGAAACCCATATCCACATTCCATGCAGTAATTCCACCATCACAAAGAAAACTGCAGAGAAACCCAGCATACCTGAATTAATAACTAAAAAAATAAAATACACCAGCTTCACCTTTTCAAAATATTAAATCATAAAACTAAGACAAAACAAATCAATACATAACCAACAGTTAAAGACAACTTCAAAATTTATAGGAAATAACAAGTAACCTCAAAACAGACAAAAAAAATAGGACTAGGCATTAGAAGCAAAACCATAAACAAAGGTTTCATTAAACATTGAGGAAGAGGAGGCAATAGAATTATTTGAGAAGGAATTTAGAAGATACATTTATAGAGCTTTACAAGAGCCTAAGGAAACCCCAAACAGAAGCAAGGAGAACACAGACAGTTCCCTGGAAGAACTCAGGAAAATCATTCAAGAACAAAATAACAAGATTAATGCACAATCAGAACAAATACAAAGATAGCAGTTACAAATCCAGAAGATGAATACCAAAATTACACAGTAGAAGCACAAAAGAGTAGGTTAGAACTGGCTAAAGAATGCATATTTCAACTAGAAGACAAATCCCTGGACACCAGCCTGTATGAAGAAAAATCAGAAAAAAAGATTTAAGAGAAATGAAGAGAACCTAAGAATTATATCAGATGACATGAGAAAAAACAACATAAGAGTCATTGGGATTCCAGAACAAGAAGAGGTGAAGAAAACCACCAAGAAAATTGTGGAAGACCTGCTAACAGAAAACTTCCCCATATCATGAAGGAAAAAAAGATATTTGTCCAAGAAGCCCATAGAACCCCACACAAGATAGATACCAAGAGAAAAACACTGAGCCATAGTATAATCAAGCTCTCCAAGACCAAAGATAAATAAAACATTTTGAGAGCTGCCCGGGACAAAAGAAATATTACTTATAATAATCAAACAGTTAGGCTGAGCTCCAATTACTCAGCAGAAACTAAGCAGGCAAGAAGACAATGGGACGGCACATATAAAACACTGA